>NC_062284.1:42640418-42943449 GCF_902655055.1 Lutra lutra
CACAGTTCCACCGGCCACAGATCCCCTTTGGAAGCATCTCAGGAACCAGTGGTCCTCAGAATGCAGCGAAAGGGGACTGCTTCTCCCCGCCCTGCCTCCTTATTTTGGCAGTTATGCCCACTCAGTTGTGTTCCTCCTCTCTGGGATATTTCCTCTTCCCTCTGTATAAAGAGTCCATCTGGGAGGCCATCTGTGGAAGAAGCACCTGCTTCTTGAAAACCAGACCAGACCTGGGATGGGATCCTAGGGCTCGGGTGACTCTGGTCTTTGGGAAGATGCTGACACATGCTCTCACTAAGCAACCCCAGGCAGGGAGTTGGGAGGGTGGAGGGAGGCATTTGCAGTTGAGGTGTCTGCCAAAACTCAGGACAGACTTTTGCCACGAGTACCATTTTCCTGAGGGCTTATGAGACAGAAGAGGCCTGGAGATCATGTCCTTGTGAATCTCACAGGGAAGGGATTTACCTCACTGGGGTTGTCACAACAAACATGGTGTCAGGTGCTGACTGAGGATACACAGACCACAAAACCCACAGTGCTACTCAGCAAGAAATACACTGGTCCTTCGATGAAGGCAATCAAGTACTTTTACAGAATATAAGGACAACAGTAGGACACCAATACTGATGAGATTTTTAAAAACATACAAAAAAGCTCTTCCTTTTTAGGCTTACATATGCTGACAAAAATAATAATTTAACAGAGACCTGCATGTCCTGAGCCAAAGGTAGGGCATATTGTCTGACGAGGGATTTATGCCTTTTTTGGCTTTTTGTTTTTTGTTTTCTGGGTGCCTAAGGCAATGTAGAAGATGGTATTTATATGCCAAAATACTGAGATTTTCAGTACTCACTTTTTGTTAGGACAAAAAGACATAATATTTAAAATTAGGGCTGCCCCAGAAAACCTGGGCCACATGATTATCTTCATTAAAATAAATCACTTCAAATCAGGTGGGTATACACCTGGATTGCTCAATGAACTAGTTGATTAAATCTCAAAGACTCAAGTTGTGAATGTGGGTATGGAGGCAGGGTAAAGGGACCACAGCCAGGGATGAATTTACAAACCAAGTCAGGGAGAGGAAGGCAAAGTCACAGAGGGAGGAAACCATACCCAGGGCCACAGAGTTGAGCTGGAGGTCTTGTGGTCAAGGTGGACCCAGATGCCAGAACCAGAAGGACACAGTGAAGGGTCGAGAAACACAGACGAACTAGAGGAAGACAGCCAGGATCTAGTAACACTGAAGTATAACAAGTGAAGGTAGGGGGAGGGTCTGAAATCAGGCCAAGTGCCAAAGAGCTGTCAGAGAGTGCTCGCAGTAGAGGAGGCCCAGGGAGTGGCCTAGACCCTAGGGGAGACACACTGGAAAGAACTGAGGTGGGAAGGAAATGGTTTGACAGACAAATGTAACTCCCAAGTGGAAAGAGGCATGCATGAGTCTGGAAAAACAAAAAACAAAAAAACTTCTGGAACACTTAGTGGATCTCTGGCACCCTTCTCTCCTAAAATTAACCAGCATGAAATCATGAAAAGAGATTGGTTTGGAAGCCTGACTTTGTCACTAACTAGCCATGTGACCTTGAAAAAGTCGCTGAATATCACGGATAACATGCTTTGTATCTGTCAACTCTTTTTAAGGAAAGCATTTTATCCTCAATATAAGTTTTTGAGTGGAATTATTTCATAAGTCTAAAATACAATAAAACAAGTTTCTCAGACAATAAGTACTTTAAAATACATACATGTGTGTAATTGTAAGTATTTTTAGCACCCCCTTTTACTCTTAAACATGTCCCAGATTGGATGACTTCATCTCTAAGTCTTGGTGTGCCTATCTAGAAATAAGAAAATTGATTCTTTTGCAAGTTTTTTATGGATCATGTATATAAAGAACCCAGCAGAACACTTATAATTCTCTTTTTCATGTTAATTCACTCCTTTGGCTTTCTTAGAAAACTGTGTCTGAGGGAATGAGAAGATGTGGTATTGGGAAGGGAAGGGGGGTACAGAGAACCAGTGTTAAGCTCCTCCCTAAGCCACTCATTCCCCCAGGCCCACTGGCTGTCCACACTTTCAGCTTCTGTTTGAGCTTAAGGAGATAAAAAAGCTCCTGGGGGCCAAGATGGAAAGGCAGCCAGCCCTTCTAACAAGTTCACCTAATCCTGAGGCTGAGTTCGCTTAATCCGACACCAGGTCTCTGACACGCCTTTGGCTCCCATCCTTCCAGACACCATACCCCAGACAACCTCATTTCTGAGGAGTCCCTGCTCTCTGAACCCTGCCTGACCCCAAAGACTGTACTATTCTTCATTTGGCAGATGGATTCAACTCACTTTCTAGAGCAACAATAATAGGAGTCACCCTTGCCAAGGAGAGGGCAAAATCACCCATAAGGACGTCACTCGTGCCTGGGCAATGCCCAGAGCCATGTTCCGCCCATTGGCTAAGACTCTTCCCAGTCAGGTGGGTAACAACATGGCGGATGTGGATTGGGGACAGGACCCCAAGCTATGGCCAAGGGTCTTGAGCAAAGTCTCAGTGGGCAGGGGAGTTTTTATTTAAATCATTTCTTCACTGCAATAGCAACGCAACTAAAAATCTTTCAGCCTCCCAGATGACTAAGGGAAAGGAGACCCTTAAGTGGCTCTTTGAAATTAGCAATAAATATCCTGCAATGTGTGTATTTGGTAGACTAAAAAGAAAACGAATCTGAGGACTGGGCAGATTAGATGATCAGATTTTTCATAAACCATTCTGAAAATACAGGCCTTGGAATCCTCACAAAATGAATATTTAGGTAAGAGGACAGGGCTATAGGCTGGTTCCTTGGGGAGATGGAATTAGGATCCTTTCCCAGAGAAGGAAGTGAGGTCTGTCCTGATGCAGAGGAGTGTTTTGCAGGCGGCCTTGGAGGAAGGTCTGTCGAAGCTCTCATTCAGAGTGGGCAGAGTTCTATAGAAAGCTCTAGAGAGAGCTCTGAGTAGGGGCTCTGCGGAGGGCAGGGAGGATTCCCATACTGATGCTGGGCTTTCAGTGTTATGGACTGGCCTGCAGGCCCCTGACAGCTTTTGGCTGAAATAAGAGCTAGGCGAGTGTTCCAGGCTCACAGGAAGATACCTATGAGGGTCACAGAGCAGAGTGTCTGCCATTATCCAGGGACAAAGGGAGGCCTCCTTCACTCAAACTTAAACTACTTTTTGCTTTGAAATCTCCACAGCAGCCTCTGTCTCCCCTAGACCCTTCCCCAACAGCTGCAGCTCTGCTCCACTGAATTTGTAAGCTAGCCTAAGCAGGTGAGGGAGCATTTTAGATGTCTCCTCTCCGCTGGAAGGTGGGATCTGAAACTACTCAGCTCCCAAGACTTGGTCTCCATATGTGAACCTCTTAAACCACACTTCCCCTACTCTGGCTGGACTGGCTTAGTCTACACAGCTGGGCTGCTCTTCCCATGAATCCCAGCCCATTTTCTCGTCATTCCGACATCTGGCCTTGTCTTCTTGGCCAGCCGTCTTGTGCAGGTAGGTGAATCCTGCACCTTATAACCACTGCCTAAGGTCCTACTCCAACTGAGCAGGCCACCAACACCTAGCCTCAAATACCACGAAGGACATTCTGTGGCCCTGTGATACCAATGCAGCCTAATCAAGCCCAAGTATGCCATGCCCCTATGGACACCATAACTTCGAACTCTGGTACCTCCCTGAGGCCAGCCTTACCCCTGCGAAAATCTCTTGGCTTTGGTCCATACTTCTGAGCCTGGTCCCCTAAGTGCCTACAGCCCAGTCCCTGACCATTTCTCCCGCCTCATCTCTTACTGCTCCCCACCCCAATCTCCATTCCCCTGGAGTACAGAGGGACTGCATGAACATGAGCATGAGCACGTTGGGCTGCCTTACTCCACCACCCTCTTCTCTCTGCCCCACTCATGTAGTCTCCTCCTACAGGAAGACTTTCCACCTTTTCCTTAAGTCCCCCTCCCCAGCCCAGAAATGACCTCTCCATCCATTCTACCTATACCAACTACACAGTGCAATCACAGCCCCTGAAACACTTTGTGGCACCCTTGCTGTCATACCTATCTCCTCTAATTAGATTGTGAGCTCCTGGGGGACAGGCACTGGTCAGATTCATTGCTGTTGCTGTCACCTAATCAATAGAGAGTTGTCCTTGCTTTCTTCCCTCTCTACTGCTTCTTTCTGGGTAATCTGGAGTCAAGTAATGTAAAAACGCATCCAGAATAAGGATTTGAGGCCAGGGAGGCGGTCAAGCACCAGAAAAAAGTAGAGCAGTTGGTCAGAGAACTGGAGGTCAGGGCCAGGTCGGGGAGAAAAACCCAGGTAGCTGGTGGGGTTCTCAAATAACGATTGCTGGGGAAACAGCTCCCTTGGGAGTATGTCGCCTACTCCTGATTAGGAGAGAAGCCTGCCCACCTGTCCACTCAGCTAGAGGGAGTGTGAGGTAGAAGTCACAGGCAGATTCACCCACCACTCTTTCAGTGCAGCTTAGTATTGTCACGCCCATGGAGAACACTCACATGCCCCCATAGGGATTGTTACAGTTTGGGACCCCTGACCAGGAGGACGGTCCAGGGGGTTCTACATAGGCTGGGGACTGTGGAAAACCCCCACCCAGATCAATAAGAACAGACATGGCAGACGGCCTCGATATCTCCTATAGCATCAGGAACCCTGCTTAAAGATGAGAACCTATAGATCAGGAACCCTGCTTACAGATGAGACTCCGGTAGAGGCTCCAGTATGGCTAAGAGATCAAAGTTTAAAATGACACCTCATTCAATATGTAAGTGTATCGAATCAACATGCTACACACCTTAAACTTATACAGTATGACAATGATATCTCAGGAGAGCTGGTTTTGGTGGAAGGGGAGAAAACGGCACATGGCTAAGGTCAGGGAGTTCTATGCTGTGCAAATCTATCAATTGTCAAAAAAAAAAAAAAAAGACACAAGATTTCCCCTTATTTTGCAATGGGAAAAAACACTGCATTATTCCATGATGGAGAGCACCACAGAAATGGGTTACCTTCACACCTAAAAAAATCGACACCTGAGAATCCTCATATTTGTGTGACATTGTTTATGGAGAAAGAAAGCAAAGAGTTATTCATTTTTATCAATGCTCCCAATCCTCTATGAAACTAGGTTTCCTGTCATTCCCGGGGTCCCTGAGAAGTAGGGTTTTGTTTGTTTAAGTCTGAAGCTTTGCAATGGTCCTCTTATGGGTCTTTCTGCCCAGTGGCCTGAACACAACACCGCCCCTGAGAGATCTCTGGCCTACCCCTTCTATAGAAACAATGTCACAGCTTCCTACTTAACACCCTGCCTACTGAATTGCCCCAGGTTGGCTTATTCACCAAAGTCATTCACAGCCGTGAGAGCTTCAAGAATTTCTCCACAATAACACACTCTGCTGTCCCCAGCCTCTCCTCTGTTCAAGCAGCCCACTGCCACGCTGAAGGCATCAGCGGGTAATTTCAGACTCTACACTGAAGAAAAGTGCCAAGTTCAAGCAAGCATTATGATTATGATTATTGCTGCTTCCCCAGGAAAAAGGTCCCCACGTGAGGGTCAGCACATATTCAGCATCTCTGTGGTATGTCTTCCTTCTATCAAAAGGCTGTTTCTCTGATCCCATGAAGAAAAGGACAGGAGAAGGCGGAGCCAGATTTAAATGGTGAGAAAATTAATGAAGTGATTTCTCTAAGGAGTAGAAAAACCTTGTTCCTTATTATTTCCCATCTGCAACCCTCTCCTTTGGCTCACCCTCCGCACGAACCTCAGGACATGGTGTGAGCCATTTAGACTTTGTCTTCCTGGGCTTTTTATCTGTCAGATGAGGGTTCAAACATTTGCTCTAACTACCTAATGCGGGCAGATGCAATAAGACGAGGTCACTGGAACTGCCTTTGAACACATAAAGCACGGCAGAACCGTAATTCTTCATCATCGTCTTCATCAGGTGCAGCCTCCATAGAAACAGTTCTGTTTCACCATAACAAGCAGTGATGTGCCCACTCACTAGGCATGGAGAAATGAGATGCCCACAGCCTCTGCCATCCTTGAGTTCTCTGGCCACTTAAAAACAAACACTTGGCCACAGAGAGACAAGAGGAGCAGGGGAGCATGAAGGAGGGTATGGTTCATCCTGCCGCGGAATTCAGGGCAGAATTTACAGAGAAGGTGAGATCTGAGCTGTCTCTTGAAGGTGAAAAAGATGAAATTTTTATTTAGGTTAAAATATTCACTAAGGAATGAAAGGCCACTAAAGGACGGTTTAAGATGGGAGGGATCAGTGGGGTCCTGAAAGAACGAGAAAATTGAGGTCAAGGTTTAAAATCACCAGTCTGTCATTACAACAGTGATAGCAGAATGAAAAGAAACTGGATTCTCGAATTATCAGCTGCGGCTACCAGCAACTACCCTCTCCACCCTCCACAGGGTGCTGTACTCACCTCTCAGGGATGGAGAAGAATGCCACCATTTTTTTAATAGCCCTTGGCACTCTCCAAAGGGCAGGCATTTATGTAGTTTGTTCCTTAAAGATCCCTTCACTCCATCAATATCTAAAGTATTTACACAGGATACATATTTATCCTGGAACAAAATCATTGCATTTGTCAAACAACTCCAAGTTTATTAGGACTGATGTTGCAAATAATTTCCTAATTATGTAAATGAATAAAATCTGTTTTTAATTAATCTCTAGGCTTTCCTTGCATTATTAGAATAAAATCTGTTTCTATCTTATTATGGAGTTGCTATTTTCAACAATTACCACGAAGGCAAACATTGACAATTATCAGATATGGCAGAATCGATTCATCTTAACAAGGTCAATGGTTCAGTGGCAGTTCTAGGAATTCAGCGGGATCTAATGAAACTCTCAAACTCATGAAGTACAATGACCTTAAAAGAGGCAGAATTAGTAGAATTCAGTTCAGCTTCAGTTCAGCTAATTTTGGTCAGTATGCTCTGCTTTTCAGGTAAGGCTTCTGCCCCATACAACATTCTAGTCTCTTCTTTACAATGTACATGTTTATGATTTATATAGATATAGATACAGATAAATCAAGATGGTTTCCAACTGTTCAAAATTTAACATTTCCTTTGCTCTTCATTATTTCTTGTACCTCAGATAGCCCTTCAGTAATGATTTTTCTTTTGATGGTACACCATTCAGAAAAATCCCTAAGTGAGGGTCTATTGGTAGTGAAATGTCTTCAGTTTTGCTTTGTTCACCTGATTTACAAAATTATTATTTTGCTCCCATTCCCCCGGTTTTTAATTCTAGGTTGAGAATTCCCTTTTCTTCAAGGTACTGATGGTATCGTCCTTTGTCTACTGACTTGGAACATTACTCAGTCTAATTGACAGTTATGTGCAGATGATCACTGTTTTCATCCCAGTGCTTTTAGGATCATTTCTTTGTTTTTTAAAGATCTTATTTATTTATTTGACAGAGAGAGAGAGATCACAAGTAGGCAGAGAGGCAGGCAGAGAGAGAGGGGGAAGCAGGCTGCCTGCTGAGCAGAGATCCAGATGCGGGGCTCGATCCTAGGACCCTGAGATTGTGACTGAGCTGAAGGCAGAGGCTTAACCCACTGAGCCATCCAGGCTCCCCTCTTTGTCTTTTGCCTATAGTTTTACAATGATGTGTTTAGGTGTGGATCTCTTTTATCTTGCTTGGAGTTCATTAGACATCCTGAACCAGAGGATTTGTGTCTGTCTTAGAAATTATTTGCCCACTGTAACTTTTAGGGCTCTGCGTGGACCTCACTCTCTGTCATTTCTGTATCTCTGCCTCTCTCTGCTAAATTTTGTATATTTTCTTCAGTTCCAGTTCACTAATTTTCTCTTTGGCTGTGTCTAATATGGTCTTCAGGGCCGAAAGAATTGGAAGATAGGGCCACTGAGGTTTTTGTTGCGTTATACTGAGGTATAACATCTTTATCACAGTAACAGCACCACATCTCTGATGACATCCACAAGGCTTACACACTCATGTACTGCCAGCACCCCAGCCTGCCCCTACATATGCCTTCTCAATCAACAGCCTTCTATACCGGACAATTGTTACTCTCACCACGATCCTCTTTGCTTGTTTTTGAACTTCCTATGCATGGAATCATATAGCATTTGTACTCTTTATCTGGCTTCTTCTGCTTCACAGTACAGCTATGAGGTCTCTCCATGTTGTTGCATTAGCTCTAGCTTGTTTTTCTCCACTGCATTGTAACATTGCATTGTATGAACATACCATGGTTTATTTAACCCTTCTGCTATTGACAGAGTTCTGCATTGTTTTAGTTAGGGCCATTATTTTATTTAATTTTTAATTTCTACTATTATTTTTTAATTTCCAAATATTCATTGAGTACTTTTTCAAGTATCTCATATCAGGTCATTTTTGATAGGCTCATGCTCCTTACTCATATTTTCACTTTCTTCTCTGATTTTTTTTTTTTTTAATTTTTACTTTTTATAAACATATAATATATTTCTTCTCTTATTTCTTTAAGCATATTAAATGTGTAAAATGTGTGAGGTCACTGCTGTTACTATCTCTGCTGATTTTCATGCATGATGTTCTGTTTCCTCACATGTTCCATGGCTTCTATTTATGAATACATGTTCCCTGGATCTCAACCTATGGGAGTTATTTGCAGTACAGGTTAAATGTGGATTCCTCCAGAGGTCTGTGGTCCTGCCTACCACGTCTGCTTCAAATTAAGGTTCTCAGCTTATGGTTACTAGGACTATGACAATACCATGGATTCAGGCCCCAAATCCATGTAAAAATATACACATTGCCATGTTCTCCACCAACAGCAGTGAGTCTCCATAGGTCAAGGTTCTCTGCTATCTCCATGGAGTGGATATTTTTTCTACTTCATCTTTTCCCTGAGGATGTTTCCTTTCATGAATTCCGGCTTCACTTAAGAGTCCCCAACTGGGGGGCGCCTGGGTGGCTCAGTGGGTTAAAGCCTCTGCCTTCAACTCAGGTCATGATCCCAGGGTCCTGGGATCGAGCTGCGCATCTGGCTCTCTGCTCAGCAGGGAGCCTGCTTCCTCGTCTCTCTCTGCCTGCCTCTCTGCCTGCTTGTGATCTCTGTCAACTAAATAAATAAAATCTTAAAAAAAAAAAAAAAGAGAGTCCCCAACTGGTCTATCTCCCTATGCAGGCTTTTCTGCCTGCTTCCTTATACCTAATTAGACATAATCAGTGAAGCTAGAGCTCCTGGGCACCTGGAATTTACTGGTGGTTGATGATAAAGTAGGCACCAGCTCCAGCCCTCACTTACCTCTTTGGATTCCTGGTCCTGTTCCATTCTTAACATTGGAGAATTTCCCCCCTTCTTTCCTGTATGCTCATTCTCTCATTTAAAAATTATCATATAATGGATATTTTGTTAAGTATATTTAGATAGTTGAAATATTTTGTCAAGCATATTCACGAAGTTTACAAATTATCTAGTCCATTGTCTCTCTAGACATTCTAGTCCATTCAAGCTTTCTAAACCTCAATTTTCAACAAGTCAGATGGAATGTCCCTCAATGTTTATTTTTAAGATTTTATGTAGTTATTTGACAGAAAAAGAGAGAGAGCACAAGCAGGGGAAGCGGCAGGCAGAGAGAGAGGAAAAAGCAAGCTCCACATTGAGCAGGGAGCCCAATGTGGGGCTTGATCTCAGGACCCTCACGACCTGAACCAAAGACAGATGCTTAATCAGCTGAGCCACCCAGATACCCTCCCCACCAATGTTCATTTTCTAAAACATCCTTTAAGCATCACCTCTCTGATCTCCTATCCCACACAAAAATTAATCCCTCTCTTCTAAAGGTACCTCTTGATGTCTTTATCTCCTTGGTATTCAGTTAGCTGTCAGGCCTGCCTCTTTCACTGACTTCCGCCAGATCCTAAGGTCTTAGAGGTCAGGGCTGTACATACAGGCTTATACTCTGGCACAGAAGGAGCTCCACAAATGCTTACTAAAATGAATGAAGTTGATGGTCTAATGTCAACAGCATTACCCTAGGGAACCAAATCCTGGAATCTTCAAACCCTCAATCCTCAAACCCTCAAACCCACTATATGTGGAAAGTAAAGGAAAACCACATACACAAAAGAGACCTCTCCATACAAGGCCTGGGGAATCAAGTCACAACAGGCCAAAATCCAGGACTTGATTATACATAGCAACAGTAGCAGTAAGCAAGGCTAAGCCCTGATGGCCATCGTCATCTCATTCCCTTGGAATTTTTTGCTCCAAGCCTCAAGTTTCAGGGTACAAAAGTATTACTACACTATTTCTTAAGATATTTACAAAGAGGTAAGGAATTTTCCCTGCGTTAGTGGGTTGTATTATTATGCCATCATTTACATTGAAATTACAGGAGGGAAAGAAGCACTTTTTATAAAAAATTGTTTCCACCAGACTTTCTATTGCAATTTCCCAGGACAACCCACATCGAGTAATGGGTTCTAACATTATGTGAGTCCTACTTGTTACCAGATACCAAGGTCCTCAGATAACCTACAGCATTTTCTTTCTTCATGAAATAAACTATGAAAAACTGCTGATATGGTAACTAAATTGAATGTTCAAGCCCAAAGCTTATTAGCCCAGAGAGTTTGTATGATGATACCACCATGATCTGATTTCAAGGATAAGTAAGATCAACTTAGTGGCTTTTGGAATGATAGTGATTAGAGAGGCCTGCAGATGCCTTTGCCAAGGTATTTTAGGGCCGGTTTAAATTCTAATGGATATAACAGCTATTTCTCCAGGCCATGCCAGGCTGGGGACACAGTGAAGGTAGAAGATAAAAATAAACCACTCATTCCATAACTCAGCTCTCACCACCTACTAGAATGCTATCTCTGACAGTGTCTCCTTCAGATTAAAAAGCTGGGCATGGGAGTATGAAGGAAACAGCTTGGGAGTATGGGGCCCCTGACGTGTCATGTCACCTTCTGGTTCCATCTGGTACCATGGTCACACCAAGAGGATGCTTAACTGCTTCTAAGTAAGCTAGATACTCAGAGCCACTCCACAGTAGATGCCCTCCTCCACTATCCTTCCAAGCCTATCCTTATACAGTTGTTCTGTGGAGCCACTGTGTCTGACTGCAAAGCCTGGATGGTAGACTGTTAGAGTAATGCACTCAAAATTTTCATGTGCCTTGTCTCCTCCCACACTGACTCTGGGCTTGGACATGTGACTTGCCTTGGCCATTGAGACAAATAGCAACATGGAAAATGCAGAAACTTAAAAAGTGTTTGCCCATTGGAATGTGTTCTCTTTCTTACAGAATCTTAGAATTCTTCCACCACCATAAGAACAAGTCTAAGCTAGGATCCTAGAAAATGAGAGACAGAAGGAGTTGAAATTATTCATCCAGCTGAATGAACATTATACCAGACTAAGTAGCCCCAGCATATTTGGCAGCTGACGTCAAAAGTTACCCTAGCCAAGACTAAAAGAAGAATCACCTAGCTGAGCCCAGTCCAATTTGCCAATCCACAGAATTATGAGCTAAATAAATGAAAGCAGTTTTAAGTTACTAACTATTGGGGGAAACTGGAATGCAGGAAAAGCTGACTTATACAGCTTTTCACAAAGATGTGGAAAAAATAAAATATGTTATGGGATGGATGGTAGAAGAGTATGCATGAAGTGAAACTACGGACCTTAAGCAAGAGGTTATAGGCCCTTGAAAAGGTATAACAGCCAAGTTTAGCAATCAATTCCGTGGTATAATTTGAAGAGGTTATTACAAAGTCCACTAATGCCAAACATCTCTCTCACCGGTAAACCATGGTATCAAGCTCCTACCTACATCAAATCTTAATAAAACTTCCAAGCAGTATAATAGAGAGGGATACAGTGAAACACAGAGTTAAGAACTCTGGAACCAGACAATGGAATCACCCTGGAATCCTCAGTACCATCCTTCATAAACTGGGGCAGTAATACCACTTGCTTTATAGAGCTGGTGTTGTAAAGATTAAATAATGCATGTGTAGTGGTTGGTACAAAGCCTGATACTTATAAGTGCTCAAAATATTAGCTTGTCTTACTAGCCATAAGGCTGGGAGTTAATCAAAACAATTAGCTACCACTTACTGAATACTTACCATGTAAAAGGCACTGTGTTAAATGCCCCACGTATATCACCCCCTTTAGTCTTCATCATAGTGAGGTATTTATGCTCCCATTTTAGACATGAGGAAACTGACACACAGAGAAATTAAGTAGTGTGTCCAGTGTCACATTGCTGGGACGTGGCAGATACTAACTTCAACCCTCTTTGCATGCCATGCTGCTTCCCATCCCATCATTGCCCAGGGGTTTCAAACCAGTTACAAAGGCTTTTCAAAATGTGACCCCATGCTGCATTTTCACCATTTTATTATATATATATATTATATATATTTATTATATATTGTCTATACTGGGCACTCTGTCTGGGATGTTTTCCCCATCCACATTCCTTTCCCACCCACTTAACAAAATCCTTATCTAAAAGGGCCCAGTTCAAAAACTATCTCTGGTTGAAATGTTCTTATATTTCCCTCATGGGCAAAGATATGAACTCTGAAGTCAGACTGCATCTGTTGGAATACCAATTTCTGCTACCTACTAATTATGTGAAGTTGAGTATGACATATCTCTCTAAATCTTGGTTTCTTTATCTGTAAAATGGGGGGAAATTATGTCTATTTCATAAAGTTGGATAAACAGAATCAAGCAGAATTCACTCAGAGTTAGCACTCAGTGTTACCTACCATTTTTTAAAAGATTTTATTTATTTATTTGACAGAGAAAGAGAGTGGCAGGCAGAGGGAGTGGGAGAAGCAGCCTCTTCTGCTGAGCAGAGAGCCTGACATGGGGCTCGATCCCAGAACGCTGGGATCATCACCTGAGCCAAAGGCAGACGTTTAAATGACCCAGGTGGCCCTACCTACCATATTTTTATCCACTGCTGGGCTTCCAGAACATTTTTAAGATATTCATATGTATAGTTAATTATATTCCTCTTCCCCTACTAGGTCTTGCAACCTTTGTGGTCAGAGATCATGTTTCTTGGTCCCTCTCTCCACACCCAGCCCCACAATAAATACTTGCTACATGTTTGCTGAATTTCATTTAATCCAACTGACTGTGAGTCCATAGTTAAGGCATTTAATCTTTCTGATGGAACTTCAGTTTGCTCAGCCATGATTCAAACTTTAATGTGTGGGACTATATCAATGATTTTCAAAGACTGTTGTACACCATTTACAATGACATTTTTTTTTCTCAAACAAAATTTTAGATACTAAAATATGAAACAGATTCTGTGCAGAGCTGCTGCACTTGAGGAGGGCTAAGAAGGGGCAGATCTTATCCATCAGACCCCCTCAATTTCTCAGGCACTTCTGAGCATGCCTGCAGCTTATGAGCACCCTCTGACAGTTCAGATTTCTCCAGGGGCAGATGCCCAGAATCTCCATGCCCTCAAGTGAATCCAACTCTGAGCATTAACCTATTAAGGATGAAGAAAGTTATTTCTGGAGGAAAAAGAAACCCTCCAATTGTGGGAAAATTCTTCATGATGTAAGAATGACTAACACTCATTTGACAGCACTAACCCAGATTAAGTGTGAGATTCATACCAGGGGATCTTGAATTAAGGTCCTCTTGAATTGTCCTCTCAATTATAGGACACAAGAGAAAATTGGTGCCTGTTAACTACACACAGGTCTTAGGCTTCGCAGCAGCCAACCAAAGTTTTAAGTACTAAGAGGAACTGAGAAAAGTTGTAGTAATGGGGGTAGAGGAGCTAGTTGCATATTTCAAAAAACCAAATGGCAATGTGCAGGCTGAGACACCAAGATCCTTTGCAACTGGCAGGAATGATATGAGTGGGAGAACTCAAGCTCATTGGAACTCTAATTGGCAGGTGTACATGTCTTTGATGAATAAATAAATTACTGCTTCATAAAATGAAGCTGTTTCCTAGATAATTTTTAAAAAACATAGCATCTGTTGAGAAATCATAATAGAAAATGTTTACCAAGTGCTCACTATGTGTGCCAGGTGATTTATGTTCATGCCTCATCAAGCCTGTGATTACCAGTTTTACAAACAAGGAAACTAAATCAGGAGGACCAAGATGGTTCCTTATTATCTTGCAGCAAGCAAACAATGGCACAGGATTTAAAACTTTAAAACTAAAATTTTTCCTATACTTCACATCTTACTCTCCAATGGACTACTTCTCTGCGGATTAAAAGGCTGCTTATACCCCAGCCTCTAAGAGCTACAACTGAATGAAGGATTTGATAACATTAACTTCTTTCTTCATGGTTCTCACAGTGCATAGGAGTCAGCTGGGGAGATGTTAAAATGCAGACAGATCCTTGGCCCCAGAGAGTCTGAGTCAGTAGAGCCTGAGAATCTGCATTTTAACTGGGACAGGCAGTAATTCTAAAGTGAGTTGCAGTCCCCTACTTTGAAAACACTGCCTTGGGGATACAATCAATGTTATCAATAAAGAGGATGTTCAGAGAGCTTTAGGCTTGCCTTTTATTTTATTATCTGAAAAGTTTCAAAACATTCAGAAGCTTCCAGATCAAGAGTTGCTCCTTAGAGTTAGTAAGAACGGAATGTGGTTGGTATAGAGGGCAATCCTAAATTTGTTCTGGTCCCCCATCATCCCAGCCAGGAAGATGTCACTAATCTTTGGGGCTAGCTGTCCCAGACAGTGCTTGAATAGGAAGAGAAAGAAAGGGCACCACTGTCCTTCCTCTTTAAAACACAAAAGTAAAGACAGCAAGGAGAATGCTGATGGTGACAGATGTAAGAAGTTTATTATATATTGCAGAGATCCAGATTAGGAAAAGCTTTCTAAATCCAATTTTTCTGCTTAAAGCAGAAAGCAAATAAGGCCATCCTGGTGTGCCACTGGTTTCAGAGAACTCACTGACAGGGAGTGTGCAGGCTGTCTGGAAACCTGGCTATGGTGTGAAATGACAGAGTTTGGAGGATGTAATCATGGACCTGAACTTTCTCACTTAAAAAAAATCTGATTAGGGTAAATCAGGATGGGGAGTTGTTTTGCTGAGGTGAGTTTCAGGCTAAAATGAATGGAGGTGATGGGGGATCTGAATGGCATGGGGAGCATCCTGGCAGGCGAGGACAGAAGTGACCCTGTCCTTGAAGTGATAACAAATGATACCCACACCCCTCCCTTTCTACTTTGTCTCCAAATTTAACATTAAATTGAGTGTCAGATGGCAAGGTGCTGTCAAGATTAAGTGGAGAGCTCAAACAAATACCTTTTACAAGCTCCTACTTCTCAGATGATCAAACAAATCATTTTATCTGCCTGGCTGATAACTTAGCTCTTTTTCCAAGTTTGAAAATAAAATCAAGAAAATTCTGTGAAGATGGCTAAGTCATGAAAGTACAAGGAAACTGCTCTCCCTAATACTACTTCAAGTACCTGTTAAACCTTATGAAAGGAAACTTGTACAGCCACATGAGAAGAAAGAAACAATGGTATGTGGGTGCTGGTGGGAATTTGTGAAATGATGGGTCAAACATTAAAAATCAGCCCCTATCAGGGATAGCTTTGAGTCCTATGTATCTATTTTCTCCAATAAAGATGAGCATTTGGTTCACTATCCCCAAGCATCTGTATGTTACATGCTGGAAGTCCAACTATTCTTTGATTGAATCTGTACTCTGAACCAAAAGATCTCCCAGTCTCTCTTGAGGCCTCCTTATGCTTCTGTGGACTAAGGGTCTTCCAAGACCAGGAGCTGCTGGCTGATATCTCCCTTCTCAGCTAGATTCAGAATTACTCTTTCAAGGGATATTTTCTCCTTAACCTGAATTCTTTGAGATGCCAAGAGCTCTGCTGTCCAATATGGTAGCCACTAGCTACATATGGCTACTCAAATTCAAATTTAAATTAATTCAAGTTAGACTAAATTTAAAATTGAGGTCCTGAGCCACATGCTACATTTCAAGCGCTTGATAGCTACATGTGGCTAATGGCTACTCTCCTGGAAGAGCAGATAGAGCACCATGATGTGACAGTATCATCTCAGAAAGTTCTATTGGATAGCCCTGGCTTGGAGGGCTGGAAGAACTCAGAACTGGGCACATAATTATTTTGATAAGACAAGAACTGCTATGGCTGACCCGAGAGATGGAATGCACAGTGCTCAGGCACAACACAAAGGGGCTATGGCAAGCCTCACTTTTTGACTCTGCCACCACTGAGCCAACATTTCTCCTAGTTCAAGAGCAAAGGAAAAGGAAAAGAATAATATCGAGTGAAGTCCATGATAATATCCAGCACATAGTAGTAAGAACTAATTCCTGCACCATCAGGACAAAATTCTTTCACTGAAATAGATTTGCTCCAAACCTACACCAATATTGCAAAAAACAACTGCTTTGTGTTTTCAGTAGGATACCACTGGACATGGCTTTTATTCAATCAAAAAGACTACTTCAAAATAAAGTTGCAATCGCCATGTAGTAACTACCTTTTGACCAATGAAGCAGAGAACAAATCCAAAAAACACTCCTAAAATTCAGAGAAAGCAAATGAAAAGAGGAAAGAGGCTGCTCTGTAGAGAGGTCCACAACGGAAAATAGAATAACAGTTCATTTCATACACACACACACACACACACACACAAACACACAGCTTATACACCATACTTCTTGAAATCTGCACCAGCTGTCAAGCTTGATTGATCTCAATATATGAGATTTCTACTTATAAAATCTTTCACTCATAAAACTAGAAGATAAGAAAATTATGGAGTAAGTGAAGAGACTAACAGTTTAAAAGAGAAGAACCAATCTGAAAATTTTGAGGCAAGTAGTTCCCATTGAAAGAGACTGGATTAGGAAGTAATATATCATACTTCTTGAATATACATACTTATATATTAAATAAAACACAAGCAAATGTAGTAACTGGAAAATAAAGAAGTGTTATTGGAAAATGTCATAAATCATGCTCCTCCCCCCCCCCGTTTTTAAAAGAAACTGAATAAAGACAGTGAATACCAGGAAAGATACATTTTTTAAAAAGGAGGGAATAAATTTTAAAAGTTAAAGAGTGGCTCGTTTAATTTTTGTAAATGTCAAGAGAAGATAAAAGAAGCAAAGAAGACAGACTAGATACATCAAATTATTTTATACCAGAAACTGAGGAAAGAAAACTAGCAAAAATCAGTCTTATGAATAAAGGAAGTGTGAACACATGCATTTAGCAATACTAGAATCCCATTAAAATAACAGTAAAGAAAAGGATGAAAGGTGAACTTGAGCAATTCTCCCAAAATACAGAGCAAAAAGCCAGAGAGACAGAAAATAAAGGAGAAATATGAGAAAAATCAGAAGGCCAAATTGGGAGAATGGAGAGGTTTTGTGTGTGGTGGGAATGGGGAGGGTGGCTGCTAAAACAGCTTCAATGATAGGAAGGTAACAGGCTTGAGATGTAATAAAATAAGCATGTCATTGAAAAGAGTGGAGGTTAAATAACTAAGATTTGAAAGTAGATGCCTGTGGAAAATAGAAAAATACAGGAAGGGGGATTGGCTTGTAGGGAGAGGGATGTTCTTTATAGCAAGCCTGTGGGAATACTTGACTCTTTAAATAATGTGCATGTAAAACTTTGGTAAAAGGAAAAGCTATATTTTAAGAAGCCATAAGGTTTAAAAAGAACAGAAGAACATTTTCCCAAGAAAGATTTTATTCTTCGTACTGAAAAGAGCTGACTGTGTTGAAGGCCAGATTATTGCTAAAAGAATAGCCATAATCAGGGGAAATGATTATCTACAAAGGAAAAAGAAAACTGGGATCAGGGTAATTTCATTTTATAATTCTGCTGTCCATTTCCTAACAATGTGTGTGTGTTTGTGTGTAACTTTTGTCTTTGGACAGTAGAATTTACTAAATAAAACTAGTATTTGGGTATTTTTAAAAATATGAATAAAATATAACCTATGAAGTCAGGGGGAAAGACATATAAACTTTTTTTTTTTAATGGAAGAAACTATTAGCAACAGATACACAGTTTATAAGAACAAAGAAATACTGTTACATTTGAAAACACGAAAGAAATTGGTAATACTTTGGAAAAATACAAAAATTAATGCAAGATAAAACCTGAGTAGAATAATAAATAAAGATAAAATTAAAAAATAGAATATCCCTCCAAAATCCCTGGCATGAATTGCTTTTACTGATGAATTTTTTTAAACTTTCTAAAGAAAATAAGGAAAAGAAGACCATTAAAATTTCCATAAAATTTGATGAATACAAAGATATTAAAAGCTGCACAATTCTAAGCAAATATAAAAGTGTCACAAAATCTAAAGTACATAGGATAAAGACTTATAGAATCAATATTATTTATAAATATAGATATAAAAATCTCAACTATAATAGTAAAGGAAATTCAATAGTTAATTTAAAGACCTGGCCATTATAATCAATAGGGAGTATTTCTGGAAAGTAATGACAGATCAATACTAGAAACTGTAATAATTTCATCACTATGCCAAGTGAGAAAAATCAGAATGCTTTATCAAAACATAAAGAGATATTAGGTAAAATTCAATACCCACTATTCATAAAACATCTTCAAATGGTGGAAAGAGAAGCATGTCTCACTCGATGTAGAAACATTTCTTTTAAACCAACAAAGACCACCACTGAAAAGGAAACAGGAAAATTATACTGTTTATAGAAATCCACTGAAAAAAGTATTAATTTTTTTAAATCAATAAAATTACTAGATAAAGATATAGAACACCTCATGGGGAAAAAACCCCATTCCCAATAGAACACAAAATGTAAAATCTGAAGATAGAATCTTAATGGGAAATGCATGTGACCTAGATAGGGAGAGATAGGGGTAGGAGCCTTGAGAATTTCCCTGAGAAATATAAAATAAAACTTGACTAATGGAAAGACTCAGCGTGTTTCTCTAAGAAAAGTCTAAATATTTTAAGAATGTCACTTTTTTTCAATTAACATATTGCATTAAAGCAATTTAAATAAAAATCCCAGTAGGGTTTTCATTGTTGTTGTTTAAACTGGATAAAATTATTGTAAAATCAATTTAGAAGAATAATTGAGGAAAAATACTTTCTAAGTATGTTAAAACATAATGTCAGTGTGAAAGAAGCCCTTCCAAAAGCCAGAACATAGAGTAAAATTCTCAATAATTAAAACAGTCTGGTACTAATTTCAAGATTATCAATCAAGAGAGAAAGAACGATTTCTCAACAACATATTGGCCTTTATCATGGTTGCATTTATGCCTCCAGAGAAACAGGTCAAACTTGGATACATGGGACTGGGAAGCTTCCTTAGTTTAACTTCACTGAATGGGAACTTTCACACCGTTGGCCCAGTGCATCTCCAACACCCTTCTCCTCAATGTCAAATTATCAAGCTTCATTTCTGCTAGAATAACTTAATGCAACTGAAAATGATACTGAATAGAACACTCTGACCTGGCTTCATTGATCCGCCTATCTCAATGCAGCTCCTTACCATGGCAGGGGTTTATCTCTGAATCCTTTTTATCCTTTTGATCCCCTATCCCATCCCATACCTTTTGACATTTACTAGTAAAATAATGTGATAATGGGGTTAACTATTTTTATGTTTTATATCATGCCATGAGCAAGAAAAATTCTGGATGAATTAGTTGGTAAAAAAATTTTAGAAAAATCACAAGGATAAAATTGAATGATCATAAGGTGACATGAAGTGCTGCTGAATTATAAAAAGATGAATTAATTACAAAGTAAAAGATCTGGGACGCCTGGGTGGCTCAGTGGGTTAAAGCCTCTGCCTTTGGCTCAGGTCATAATCCCAGGGTCCTGGGATCCAGCCCTGCGTCAGGCTCTCTGCTCAGCTGAGCAGAGAGCCTGCTTCCCTTCCTCTCTCTCTCTGCCTGCCTCTCTGCCTACTTGTGATCTCTATCTGTCAAATAAATAAATAAAATCTTTTTTAAAAAATCAACAAATGTGATTACCTAAAAACCTAAACTAATATATATCTAAATCATTGTGTGAAAGAAAGGCAAAGAACAGGCTAACAAAATATGTTGAAGATAGCATAATGAATAACTCTATTATATAGTGAGCCCATAAATTGATTATTTTAAAGCCCTAATGATATCTCAATAAACATGTAAATAAAGTAAATAATAACAGTAAGTAAATGTTTATAAAAAATATTCAATTCACTGGTATGAAAGAAATAAAGATCAGTTACTGTCATAAAATAACAATTTTTTTAATAGCAATATCAATTGTTGGCAAAGCTTCAGGAAAATTGATATTCTTCATATTGCTAGTGGCAATAAAATTATTACAATGTATTTGTAAAATAATTTGGCATTCTTGATCAAAAGCTGTCAAAATGTTTTTGACCCAGTAATTTCATTTCTGGGAATCTAGCCTATGAAAACAATCTGAAGTCTGGAAAAATATTGATGCATGAAGAAGTCCAGCTCAACATTCTAATTGCAAAAACATAAAAGTATATACAAAGTAAAAAAAAGGAATGAAATAAGTTATGACAAATCCACTGGAGTTAAATATTAAGCACCGTTCAAAATCATGGTTATCAAGATTAGGCGGCAATGTGGAAAATATACATAATTTCAGCTGATTACAACTCTAAAAAAAACATGACAACAGACACATGGCAAAGTACTGTAAGGACATGAATGCTGATATTAATACTACTACTAATAATAACATATTGAGGACCAACTATGCCAGGTACCTTACAAACATAATCTTCAATCTTCACAACAACTCTAGGAACTAGAGAAGCAGGTAACTAGATAATAAACTAACAAGAGTTGCTGGCTTCTTCCATGCAGCACAAATGTCCCACCCAGATCACCCATCATGCAGCTGATGATCCTAGTGTCTCAGCCAACGGTGCTCCCCAGAAATTGCCCTCAGCTGAAGAAGAAAGGTCACACCCCATTCCTATACCCAGTATAGAAGTACCAGTGTCTAGTGTCTAGTATCTAGTCATCGCAGAGGGATAAAGGTCCAGCTCCCCAGCTCCAATTGAGAACAATACTGATGATGACCCCGGGCTTTGAGCTCTTGTGTGGTCAGCTGAGGCCTCTGTTGGGACTGCTCTGTAGCCCCCATTGTCCTTCCACCCCGTCCTGCTGCCTACCCTTCCCCACAGGTGTGGATCCTTAGAGCATGCTCTGATAAAGTCCCTACAGTTGTAGGGATCTCTGTCCCAGATCCTGCTTTCTGGGGATCTCAACCTATAATAGCTAATGCCAGGAATGGTCCAAGATAGAAGAGACTGGGAGCCAGATCAAGGGCACCACTGCTAGTAGTAGGAGGGGCATAATCCGAGGTGAGCACAAGCGGGCAGTGCAACAGTTACAACATTCACAAGTGGTGAACTGGAGTGGTATACCCATGGAAGGAGTGCAATGGGCCAAACATTAAGGAACTATAGGAGAAGTGGGAATGTTAAGGACAAAAGATTTGGGTGGCAGTTGTGGGGACACCTGAGACTTCAGAGGAAGGTAAGAAATGCTGAGAATGGTGAATCATCAATGCAAAGCTAATTAGGGCTTCAATTAGGGAGATGAAAACAATTAGGGCTTCTTTGGGGATAGAAAGGCAAAACTGAAGATCAGGACTAAGACCAGGACTTGATCACAGGAGCAGTAGAGCTCCAGACAAGGTTCAGTTCTCAACATAGGCAGGTTTATTATGCTAAGATTAGGGCCCTGATAAGGAAAGGGGGGGTACCCTGAAATATATGGCAGATCAACTGGGTTAGTGCAGTAACGTATTTTGATTGCTAGATTCCCCTATATCTTCTGGCCTGCAGAAGTATCCACCTCCCCACTAATGAGGGCCAGTGCTTCCCATCTTCACTCCCACATGTTGCAGAGGCCTCTCTTCTCTGAGAAAATCCACGCACCACCCCCCACACAGGATCTGCCTCCACTTTCCTTCACGCCCAACAAACAGGATTAAGTCAAAATATAACACGGGATTTAAAGCTAGAAATGATAGTAAGAAATAAAGAATGACAGTATACGCAGATAAAAGGGACAACAAATCAAGAACACATAACAGAGGGTCTTACTTGGTTCTCTTTGTTTCTCTGAATCTAAAGATTGCTACTGGCCACTTACTCTCACTGCTCTCTCACTCATCCTATGACTGGCCTCTGGCTCTGTCCTCTTTGTCCAACCTGCTGCCCACTTAGTTAAAAGGCACCCTCCTGCCACCCTGGAAAATCAAGTGTTCTGGTCAGGATCTTGTGCCCACCCTAAAAGGGTGCAGAGCCAGACCAAAAAAGGACAAACTGTGGCACTAAAACTTAGCTTTTTGGCTCGTGACCCTCCTGCACAATGCTCTGTAGGTCTGGTCAGGAATGATAAGTTTTATTGGCAAGTCACAATTATGGGATCAAATAGTGCTTGCCTTTTGAAAATTTATTTTCTTATAGACCAACCAAAGGTTGCACTGAAACCACTCAAGTTTGCATTTAAAATAATTTATCATCCATATGTTAACAGTCATGGCAATATTTGCTAGACATCTTGGTATCAATGTAGTCTGCCCAATTTCAAAGGTTCTTTCATCCATTTTTTTCCACTGCTATATGATCCAAATCCAGATGCCCCTCTAGTACTAGAGATTGCATGAATATATAAAACAAGGAAAAATCAACAAAATATCTTGGGATGGATTCAGAAGGAAGGCTCGCAATTATGCTACTTCAATGTCAGAATAACCTGTGCTACATAAATAACTGGTTCTTTCTTATTTTCTAATCTGGCAACTCCCCTATATGAATTCTGCTTTTAAATTTGTTTTGTTTATTTTCCTCTACTCATGAATGTGTCTACCCAAAATGACTTGGGTGTTGGCAGCTTTGGACAGTCACTGCATTTAGAAAATGCTGTTGCAAGAGAACAGGTAGCAGCCAAGATTCAGAATGTTCCAATACGGAGCTCATGTGTTAAGGGGCCAATACTGCAACCTAGCTTTTGTTTTGATGCTGAAACCACTCCTCACTACTCCAATCAGCTGACAAGAACATTTAGGGGTGAAGGAAAAGAGAGATGGATATCAGTTGTCACTTCAGAGAATCACCACTGTTATAAAAGTAGCCAAACTGTTGACTCCAATGCTAGAGGTCTGAAGTCCATGGTACAACTTTTGCTCTTCCCTGTGGTAGCTAAAGAATCGGTGCTGAATATATAGAATCAGCAAAGCAAAATGTGATACATTTTATGCACATTATGTATTTTATGTAATAAAGGAAATAACCTATTCTTGGCCTCCAAAATATAGAAAACAAGACACATCTTATTTCTAAAATAGAATCTTCAACATTTTCTAATTTTTATTTAAATTGTTCAGAGGCTTGGTGTTAACAGCTGATCTTCCAATAAAATCTTTAATGTATCCCTGAAAAATGCTGAAAGCTGTCAATGGAAGAGTAATCATCTAATAGTTCTGCCTACAACTGATTTCTTTGTCTTCAATCCAGTTGCACAAACTAATAAAAAAAAAGGAATATATAACAACCTACATATACCTAAAACATAGCCTTGAAATGAGAATGTTATGGGAATATAAATCAGTTGTAGCTGAAGATTTTATTTTAATGTACTTCTCTCAGAAAGTAATAGATGATACAATAAATTAAATATAAAAAATTTTAATAGCACAATTAATAAAATTTTACCAAATGGAGACCATGAATCCATTTTTGAGAAAAAAAATAGGAACTTCATAAAAATTACCTATGTACTGGCTTCAAAGGAAGTTTTCATAAATTCCAAAGCATTAATATTTTATAGTCTATTTCTGTGACCATAATGAGGTATCAATTATAAGATTATAGGTTTACAAAAATTTCCATATATCTAAAAATGAAGTAACATGATAACTATAGGTTAAAGAGATGATACATAAGAAATTATGAAATACAGTCATTGATTTTATAATATTGATTATGTGTTCCTACAAAAGTACTGTGTCAAGGAATTTCTAACAATAAAAGTAACAAAACTCAAGGGTAAAAAATGGTAAAAGGTTATGGTAGGCAGAATTCAAGGCCTGACCTATCTAATCTCTGGTGACTGTGAATTCGATGATTTATCATTCCCATTTTTCAGTTATGTTACATGGAACAGTTGACCTTAAAAAATGGAGATTATCCATGTGGGCCTAATTTAATCATATGAGCCCTTAAAAGGAAAGACTGGTGGTATAAAGAGAGGCTATAAGAGGAAGACAGACTGGAAGCATGAGAAAGATTATATGAGCCACTGTGGCTTAAAGATGGAAAGGGTCACATAAGAAGGAATGTCAGTGGTTGGTCCTAGAAGAGAGAAGACATCAGTTGACAGAGAGGAAATGGGGACCTCATTTCTAAGCAACAAAGAACTGATTTCTAACAATGACCAATGACTCTCTGCCCCAGAGGAGAACTGAGTCATGGTGGGTACCTTGATTTTAGCATAGTGAGACCCTAAGAAGAAAATCCAGCCACACCATGCTCTGCTTCTGACCTAAGAAACTTTTCTACTGTTCTAAGCTACTACATTTATGATGATTTGTTACATAGCAAGAGAAAACTAATAAGAACACTTTCAAAAACACCTAAGAATAAACATAACCAAAGAGGCAAAGGATCTGTACTCAGAAAACTACAGAACACTCATGAAAGAAACTGAGCAAGACACAAAGAAATGGAAAAATGTTCCATGCTCATGGATTGGAAGAACAAATATTGTTAAAATGTCTACGCTACCTATAGCAATCTACACATTCAATGCAATCCCTATCAAAATACCATCAACTTTTTTTGAAGAAATGGAACAAATAATCCTAAAATTTATATGGAACCAATAAAGGCCCCGAATAGCCAGAGGAATGTTGAAAAAGAAAACCAAAGCTGGCGGCATCACAATTCCAGACTTCAAGCTCTATTACAAAGCTATAATCATCAAGACAGTATGGTACTGGCACAAAAAACAGACCCATAAATCAAAGGAACAGAACAGAGAGCCCAGAAATGGACCCTCAACTTTATGGTCAATTCATCTTCGACAAAGCAGGATAGAATGTCAATGGAAAAAAAGAGTCTCTTCAACAAATGGTGTTGGGAAAATTGGGCAGCCACATACAAAAGAATGAAACTGGACCATTTCCTTACACTACACACAAAAACATACTCAAAGTAGATAAAAGACCTCAATGTGAGACAGGAATCCATCAAAATCCTAGAGGAGAACACAGGCAGCAATCTCTGTTACCTTGGCCACAGCAACTTCTTGCTAGACATGTCACCAAAGGCAAGGGAAAAAAAGGTGAAAATCAACTACTGGGACTTCATCAGATAAAAAGGTTTTGCACAGCAAAGAAAACAGTCAGCAAAAACCAAAAGACAACCAACTGAATTGGAAAAGATATTTGCAAATGTCTTATTATTGGGCCACTACCCAAAATCTATAAAGAACTTATCAAACTCAACACCCAAAGAACAAGTAATCCAATCAAGAAAAGGGCAGAAAACACAAACATGCAAATGATGAACAGACACATGAAAAAATGCTCAACATCACTCAGCATTAGGGAAATACAAATCAAAACCACAATGAGATACCACCTCACACCAGGCAGAATGGCTAAAATTAACAAGTCAGGAAATGAGAGATGTTGGTGAGGATGCAGAGAAAGGGGAACCCTCTTACACTCTTGGTGGGAAAGCAAGCTGGTGCAGCCACTCTGGAAAACAGTATGGAAGTTCCTCAAAAAGTTGAAAATAGAGCTACCCTATGACCCAGCAATTGCACTCCAACAGATTTACCCCAGAGATACAAATGCAGTGATCTGAAGGGGCACCTGCATCCCAATGTTTATAGAAGCAATGTTCACAATAGCCAAACTATGGAAAGAGCCCATATGTCCACCAACAGATGAATAAATAAAGAAGATGTTGTATGTATATACAATGGAATACCATGCAGCCATTAAAAAAGAAATCTTGCCCCCCCCCCAAAAAAAAAGAAAAAAAAAAGAAATCTTGCCATTTGCAATGATGTGGATGGAACTAGAGGGTATTATGCTAAACAAAATAAATCAATCAGAGAAAGACAATTATCATATGATCTTACTCATACGTGGAATTTAAGAAACAAAGTAGGATCATAGGGGAAGGGAGGGAAAAATTAAGGAAGACAAAAATCAGAGAGGGAGACAAGCCCTAAGAGAGTCTTAATCATAGGAAACAAACTGAGGAGTGGGTGGGGGAATGGGGGAACTGGGTGATGGACATTAAGGGCATGTGACGTAATGATCACCAAGTATTATAGAAGACTGAAGAATCACTGAACTCGACCTCTAAAACTAATAATACATTATATGCTAATTGAATTTAAATTTTAAAAGAACATGTACAGTTTTATGTAAATAACACAACAAAAAATTTTCAAAAATTGCTACACAGTGTTAAATATCTTAAATATGTAACAAATAAATACTATAATAAATGTAACACATGCTTTCTTTCATTTTTGACTACAGAATGTGATGTATTTTCATTAGATTATACCTATTAGTTTTGTTATTCAAGCCATCTGCAACTTTGCAAATCTTTTTGTCTGTCTGATGTATCAATAAACAAAAGAGATGAAATGAAATTCTCCATTATGATGGGGGCTTTATCAATTTATCCCTACAGCTTTATCAAGTTTTGCTTTATATATTTTAAGGCTATTTGATTAATTGCATACATGTTTTGAATTGTTATATTTTCTTGGTGAATTTTACAGTGACCCTTTCAAACTGCAAGGTCACTTTTTTGTTTAAAACCTGCTTTTTCGGGGCGCCTGGGTGGCTCAGTGGGTTAAAGCCTCTGCCTTCAGCTCAGGTCATGATCCCAGGGTCCTGGGATCAAGCCCCGCATCGGGCTCTCTGCTCAGCAGGGAGTGTGCTTCCCCCTCTCTCTCTGCCTGCCTCTCTGCCTACTTTTGATCTCTCTCTGTCAAATAAATAAAATCTTAAAAAAAAAAATAAAACCTACATTTTCTGCTACTGATGTATCAATTTTCTTTTGGTTAACATTTACATGATGTATCATTTCTCATATTTTACTTTAATTTTCTACTTCATTATGATTTAGTTTCTTTTTTAAATATATATATATTTATTTACTTATTTATTCATTCATTCATTTCACAGACAGAGATCACAAGTAGGCAGAGAGGCCGGGGGTGGGGAGCAGGTTCCCTGCTGAGCAGAGAGCCCGATATGGGGCTCGATCCCAGGACCCTGGGATCATGACCTGAGCCAAAAGCAGAGGCTTTAACCCACTGAGCCACCCAGGCGTCCCATGATTTAGTTTCTTATAAAGAACAAAAAACTGATTTTTAAAATCTATTCTGGCAATCTCTTTTAATTTGAGAATCAATTTATATTTATAGCGAGTATTTATATATGAGGATTTGCAAAAATTTAATTTCTATTTTTAATTTATTCAACATTTTCTGTGTTCTTTTAATCTCCTCTCTTGCCTTCCTTTTAAAAATTGATCTATGGCTTCCCCCTAGCAAAACAAAAACTTCATCTGGCTCTCCTATCCCTTGGTTTCTCTACCTACTCACATCCTCCATCCCAAACTCTCATGTCAATACTTTGTAGAACTTTAATTCTAGGTTATCCAGCATATACTTATATACTTTCTCTTTTTCTTTCTCTTAGCTTTAACTTTAGAGTCCAAAAATATCCAACCTTTGTCAAATAGTTAGTTATCTTCATTTTACATATACATACATATATATGTATTATATATAAGCATCTATTATATATACATATATAATATACATTAGCATATATGTATGTATTAGAATCTATTGGATTTATTTGACTACTTTCTTCAAAATTATCATCAAATATACCATTTGAAAATACATCCTCCCATTCAGTAGACTGCCTTTTCATTTTGTTGATAGTTTCATTCACTACACTTTGGTGTAGTCCCAATAGTTTAGTTTTGCTTTTGTTCCCCTTGCCCAAGGAGACATATCTAGAAAAATGTTGCTAAGGCCAAGGTCAAAGAACTTACTGCCTATGTTTTCTTTTAGAATTTTTAGGGTTTCAAGTCCCACATTTAGGTATCTCATCCTTTTTTTATTATTTTTTATTGTGTCACCATACAGTACATCATTAGTTTTTGATACAGTGTTCCATGATTCATTGTCTGTGTTTAACACCCAGGGCTCCTGAGTTTACTTTTGTATATAGTGTAAGAAAATGGTCCAATTTTATTATTTCACATGTAGCTGTCCAGTTTTCCCAACACTTATTGAAGAGACTGTCTTTTCTCCATTATATATTCTTTCCTCTTTTATTATAGATCACCAACCTCCCCCCACCCACACACAAATATTCTGATTAAAAATGGGCAGAAGAGGGCACCTGGGTGGCTCAGTTGGTTAAGCATCTGACTCTTGATCTCAGCTTGGGTCTTGATCTCACGGTGGTAACTTCAAGCCCTGTGTTGGGCTCCATGTTAGGCATGTAGACTACTTTTAAAAAAATTTTTTAATTAAAATTAAAATTAAAAATGGGCAGAAGATTGAAATAGACATTTTTTCAAAAAAGACATACAGATTGCCAAGAGACATATGAAAAGATGCTAAACATGAGTAACCACCAGGGAAATGTAAATCAAACCCACAATAAGATAGCACCTTAACACCTGTCAGAGTGGCTAGAATCAAAAAGAAAAGAAATAACAAGTGTTGGTGATGATGCGGAGAAAAAGAAACCCTGGTGCACTGTTGGTGGGGAATTGGTACAACAACTGTGGGAAACAATACAGAGGTTCCTCAAAAAATGAAACCTAGGGACGCCTGGGTGGCTCAGTTGGTTAAGCAGCTGCCTTCGGCTCAGGTCATGATCCCAGCGTCCTGGGATCGAGTCCCACATCGGGCTCCTTGCTTGGCGGGGAGCCTGCTTCTCCCTCTGCCTCTGCCTGCCATTCTGTCTGCCTGTGCTCGCTCGCTCTCCTCTCTCTCTGACAAATAAATAAAATCTTTAAAAAAAAAAAAAAATGAAACCTAGAAATACCATATGATCCAGTAATTCCACTACTGGGTATTTACTCAAAGAAAAATAAAATAAACAACAACAACAAAAAAAACCCCACATTAACATGAAAAGATATAAGTACCCCTATGTTTACTGCAACGTTATTTACAATAGCCAAGATATGGAAGCAACCTGTCCATCAATAATAGATGAATGGATAAAGATGCAGTAAACACACATACACACAGAGAGAGGAATATTAGCCAACCATAAAAAAAGATCTTGCCATTTGCAACAATATGGATGGACCTAGAGGGTATTATGCTAAGTGAAGTAAGTCAGACAGAGAAAGACAAGTACCATATGTTTTCATTTATATGTGGAATCTAAAAAACAAAACAAAGAAAAAATAGCCTTTTAGATGCAAGGAAAACTGATGATTGCCAGAAGGGAGACTGGTAGGGGGATGGGTAAAATAGATGAAAGAGATTAAGAAGCACAAACTTCCAGTTATAAAATAAAAAAAAAAATCACAGAGATGAAAAGTGTATCATAGGGAATATAGTCAGTAACATTATAATAACATTGTTTAGTGACAGATGGTGACTACTTATCATGGTAAGCACCGAGTTATAGAATTGCTGAATCAATATGCTGTACACCTGAAACATAATATTGTATGTTAATTATATTTCATTAAAAATATTTTAACACGGTTATTTATATTTGAAACCATATGCAACTTTATAGACCTATAAATAAAATTGTTTTGTGTTCATATTTGAATGATAATATGGCTGGATATAAAATTTTAGGTTTAAAATACTATGGGTCCTTATAAGAGAAAGGATAGGAGACTGGACAAATAGAGACACACAGGGAAAGTCTATGTGAAAATGAAGGCAGAGACTGGACACATGCAGCCCCAAACCAAGCAACAGCAAGGATTGTCGACAATCAAAAGCTAAGAAAAAGGCATGGAAAGGACTCTTCCTCTAACCCCCAAGAAGGAAACAATCCTACCTTCACATAGATTTCAGACTTCTGACTTCCAAAACTGTAAGAAATTTCTGTTGTTTTGAGCTATGCACTTGTGGTAATTTGTTATAGCAGTCATAGGGAACGAATACATAGGGGTTAATTGTTTCTTCATGTGAGAACAAATTCCATTTTCCTGGTTTTTAATATGTTGTGTAATTTTGAATTGTATTCTAGACAATGTAAATATTAAGCTGTAAAGCCCCGAATTATGCTACATTTCTTCAAAGACTGTTGACATTTTTGTTTCAGTGAATAATTTTCTTGGTTAGACTCAGACTAAAACTGTCACAAATGAGGTGGGGAACATTCAGACTTCAGTTCAATTCTTGGCTTTAGTGCATTATGTTTCTAATTAGTTCTGAGCATTCATGATTTAGAGATTAGTCAGGAACTTGGACTGTGTTTAAACACAGAATTTGGAGTTTCTCTTCTCTAGCTCTTTCCTTTCAGGATTTCCCACTCATACACTGCCATCCCTGACTGACCTGGGCTCCTTACCCTAGTTCCTCTGTCCAAAAATTCAGAGGGATTTGTATCAAAGTTATAGCTCAGCCACACTGAGCCACAGACTGACCTCATGGGAGTTGCTTACTTCAAGGTTCAATTCACCTTCAAAATCTGCCTACTTTATTTCAGTTTCCAAACCCCTCAAGGAATTGTTTTTGGCATTTTGCCAAGAATTTATAGCTTTTATTTATGGGATTTTATTTATGGGATTTATTATTTATTTATAGATTAAATATCTATGTATTTATAGATTTATTTATGGGATTGCTAGATGTCTGCTTCTCCAAGTCAAAGCCTTCAATATCAGTGTGGTGTGATCCCAATGTACAAGGTAGACAGCCTGTATTGTAAGGTTTAATCTACAGTTGACTTCAGGGGTAGGAGCCAGTAGCCCATGTCAACTAGTCATATAGGCAAGAATTAGAAACCAAGCTAGAACATGGGCTCATTTTAACTTGCCTCTGATTCCAGAGCTGAAGCTCTTACAGACTCTCTTACAATTGGTTGAAATTGGAAGTAAGTAAGCACACCCTTCAATTTTAGGGTGCAACAGTTATGTAAATATTGGATCCTTTTTAGAAATTAGGACTCAAAATTCTGTTTTCTTCCCTTTAAAACCAATTTTGTCTTAATACTAATTTCCAAGGTAATATGAATCATACATTTATTCCTTTATCTCCAGAGCTCTATCATAACCCATACATCAAAAAAAAAGCCAACTTGTGCCTTTTACAAGCCAATAGTCCTCTCTGAATATCAGAAATCTGTATTTACAACTATGCCATTCAGAGCATTTATGAGCAATATGGTGTGTGATAGTGTTAAACTAGTTCAGGCTGCATTTATCAAATGGCTGGTAGTAATTAATAGCCTCCATGTGAAATCTCATTTTTTTTCAATAGCAGAAAGAATTTCTCCCAGATCCCCTAGAGGCAACTTCATCAACCATTATTTCCTTTGTCACTTACAAGGGAAAATAGTGAGCCCAGACAAACTCCAATTTGAATCTGTTCATCTCGGCCCCTGCCTTGCATTAGAATTGAAAACGTAATTTCCAACCCTTCTTCACAAATGGAATTGTTATTATTCAGTTTTCCTTATGTGAGAAGCTGTCACCTCTGTCAGCTTCAGCGCATCTCCATTTGTGACTCCAAAACCAGACTCACAGGTCTGAACACACACTGTGTATCTCAAGTGAAAAGGTAATTTCTCTCCTAACACATCAAGAGCCCTACTGATAAAAGCCAAGTCCCTCGTTTGAATATTTGTTCCCATCATCTCCTAATAACACATTAATGCATCTAATGTCCTCCACATATGCCAGACATCTCTACTCCTTGGATAGTTCCTGACAGGGGATCCAGCAACTGTTATTACCTGGTGCCCGAGGATGTTACTTAGGGCAAGATTATATTGGATTCTCAGTCCTGCTTCATGGAAACTGGCCTCTGGATGCTATGGTCTTGCTAAGACACCTGCTTTCTCCCTAACTATGAGCATGACCTAGTCCTTTCCTATAGAGAACAGAGTTCATTACTCTGTAGTTCCTACCTCTCCAGAGACTGACCAGCCAGAATAAATCTGATATTAGAAACAGTCTGAGAGGGGCGCCTCAGTGGCTCAGTGGTTAAGCCGCTGCCTTCGGCTCAGGTCATGATCTCAGGGTCCTGGGATCGAGCCCCGCATCGGGCTCTCTGCTCTGCGGGGAGCCTGCTCCGCCTGCTTGTGATCTCTCTCTCTCTGTCAAATAAATAAATAAAATCTTTAAAAAAAAAAAAAAAAAAAAGAAAAGAAACAGTCTGAGACACAAGAGGCAACTTCAGAGGTGGGCATGAAGTTGTTAAAGGTATCCCACTCAAAGGACATCAGCTAATGATCATCCTAAGCATAACGGGTCAAAACAAAACAGTATAAGCATTTCCAAATTCCTGGAGTAAAAGAATTTAGCTCAGGAGTGAAGATAATTTTTGAAGGTTAGAGGCTTACAGTGGGTTTTCTGCAAAGAAGGGGAGAAACAGAAGCAAAGAAGAACTGAACTGATCTGCATGATAAAGCAGGTCCTTTGAGGGAAGAAGCCATTGCACTGTAAATTGAGTTGAGGTTTCCTGGAGATTTCAGAAAGAGGGAGTGTCAGAGGGAGGCAGAATTTAAGTAGAGAGAAAAGGAGAGGGAGGATTCTGATCTGAATGAATTAAAGAATGGGCACTTAATATCATGGAGGGAGGCAGGGCTTAATGACAGGTCCAGGAGGGGCTTCTAGTGATGGCACATGACTAGTGAGGGGTTTAGGAGCAAGAATATTGGGATGTCTTCTGTTCTTATTCCCCTAGCTAGCCCTGTCCTCGGTTAAATATGTGAAACACAAGTATTGAGACACAGTGGGAAAGTTGGGGTCCATACTTGAGGCGCCGAAGGGTAGGGAAGGCAGCCTTGCTTTTTCTCTCCATCTCCTGTGGCTAGCATGAAGTGGCGGCAAAGTGTCCAGAAAGAATGGGTGTCTCTGGTAGATTAGTGAGTGCTGGGAGTTGTAAAATGATGAGGAGAAAACAAACCACCCTTTCTCTAATACTCCAGAAAGTCAAGGCTCGATCCTACTAAAATATGTCTGAGAAACAGACAGGTAATGATAACTAGTTATACTGAATCCAGTTTGTAAGCAAGGATGTGTCATGGGAAGGGAAACATGGCACACAAAAAGTCTAAGATCAAGCACAGTCACACATGTATGTCACCTAATTAATCCCCTGGGGCTGCAGTATTTTTATGGGTTCAGCTATTGGTAAATTTGATCTTGCCCTGGGTTCCTATTAAAGGCGCTTCTCTCATAATAGGCAGTGTTCTTCTTGATTTGTGTATGGAGTACCTTCTTACCCAGAAAAGATCTAGCTAAGGCCAGAAATTTCATCCTTCTACATTGCAAGGTCCCTAGCCATCAAATTCACTGAATGAAGTACTGAAACACCCATAGCAACCCTGAGATTATTAAATCAATTCCAAAAAAGCCCTTCTAAGCAATCAGTGTAGAAAAGCAACCTTTTGTTTCTCATCAAAGACTATCTGAACCTAACAGGCAGACACAGTAAAGCTAGATGTTCTAAGAAATTGCAAGTATCATCAGATAATAAAGATCTTAATTGGGTTAAAAATTAGAAGAAAATTTGATTTTAGCCATTCTGACAGGTGTAAGGTGATATCTCACTGTGGTTTTGATTTGCATTTCCCTGGTGACTAGTGATGAGCATCCTTACACGTGTCCGTTAGGCATCTGTATGTTTTCTTTGAGAAAATGTCTATCCAGGTTCTCTGTTTATTTTTTTAATTGAATTTTGGGGGGTTTTTTTGGTTGTATAACTTCTTTATCTATTTTGGATATTAACCTCCTATGAGATAAATCATGTGCAAATATCTTCTCCCAATGGCTGAAGACAAAAAGACAAGAAATAACAAGTATGGGTGAAGATGTAGGAAAAAAAGAATCCTTGTACATTGTTAGTGGGAATGCAAATTGGTACAGCCACTGTAGAAAAGAGTATGGAGGTTCCTCAAAAAATTAAAAATAAGGGGGTGTCTGGGTAGCTCTGTGGGTTAAAGCCTCTGCCTTCAGCTCAGGTCATGATCCCAGGGTCCTGGGATCAAGCCCTGCATCAGGCTCTCTGCTCAGGGGGGAGCCTGCTTTCTCTTCTCTCTCTGCCTGCCTCTCTGCCTACTTGTGATCTCTGTCTGTCAAATAAATAAATAAATAAATCTTAGAAAAATTAAAAATAGGAATACCATATGATCCAAATACTACCAGGTATTTACCCAAAGAAAATGAAAACACCAATTCAAAAGGATATAAAAACCTCTATATTTATTGCAGAATTATTTACAACAGTCAAAATACAGAAGAAACTGGGCGCCTGGGTGGCTCAGTGGGTTAAAGCCGCTGCCTTCGGCTCAGGTCATGATCCCAGGGCTCTCTGCTCAGCAGGGAACCTGCTTCCCTTCTTCTCTCTCTGCCTGCCTCTCTGCCTACTTGTGATCTCTGTCTGTCAAACAAATAAATAAAATCTAAAAAAAAAAAAATACAGAAGATGAGAAAGATGTGATGTGTGTGTGTGTGTGTGTGTGTGTGAGTATAAATGTATATATAATGGAATATTACACTGCTATACAAAAGACAGAGGTAATGCCATTTGTGAAAACATGGATGGAAATAGAGGGCATTATGCTAAGTGAAATAAGTCAGACTGAGAAAGATAAATACTGTATGATTTCACTCATATGTGGAATCTAAAAATAAATGAATAAACAAAAAGCAAAATCAGACTTGTAAACACATAGAACAAACTGGTATTTGCCAGAGGGGAGTGGAGTGAGGGATGGGCAAATGGGTGAAGGGGACTAGGAGGTACAGTCTTCCAATGACGGAATGAATAAGTCACAGGAATAAAAGGCACAGCATTAAGCATATAGTCAATGACACTGTAATAGCACAGTAATAGTATGGTAACAGATAATAGCTATACTTGTGGAGAGCATAATGTTTAAACTTGTTGAATCACTATGTTGTACACCTGATACTAATGTAGCATTGTGTGTCAAATACCCTCAGGTAATTTTTTTTTAAAGATTTTATTTATTTATTTGACAGACAGAGATCACAAGTAGGCAGAGAGGCAGGCAGAGAGAGAGGAGGAAGCAGGCCCCCTGCCGAGCAGAGAGCCTGATGTGGGGCTCGATCCCAGGACCCTGGGATCATGACCTGAGCTGAAGGCAGAGGCTTTAACCCACTGAGCCACCCAGGTGCCCCTCAGGTAATTTTTTTTTTAATTAGAAGAGAGTTAATGTTTGTTGAAATCCTACTTTGGGCCAACCTAAGTTAGACATTTTCACATACATGTGATTACCCAATCCTATAATTCCTCTGGAAAGTAGGCCTTATGAAGAAATAGGAGCTTAAACCTGATTGGGGTCATTTTGGCTCTGGTCTAACCCAAAGCCCATGACCTTTCTATACTCACATCCTGCTTCAGAAGGTGCACATGTCACAAAGGAACAGCTCGCTAACTGACTTTTCACAGGATACCCTGATGTCTCTCCATGGCACGGAATATTCCAGTGGTTCCAAGCTGAGGGTTACAACCTATTTCTGCATCATGAGCTCAATTTAGTGGGTCTTAGCCAATATTTAAAGAGTAGACTAGAATGGAATAGAATGGAATGGAATAGGATAGAAAAGAAAATGGCACAATACAATGCACAAAGTACAGTAAGTACTAATTTGTGAAAAAAAGTAAATATATACCTCACATATATATGTATGAATTGCATCATTATTTAAAATAAGCTTTTTAATGTGAGCTTTGTTTAAAAACACTTGAAAAATAGTAATATAAATTAAGATAGGAATTACCAAATAAAAGCATCATAGGAAATCTTATTGACTTGATGATATTCCTTATGCAGTGGGAGCTAGGAAATAACCTTAAACCAATCTGATTCATAGAGTGAGGCTTCAAAAAGAAGGTCTCTGGCCAAAATTCCCACAACATCCTATTCTTCACATTACTGGTTCTAATCTGTGAACCCATCATTGTCACCCCTGCTTCCATGAGGGGAAGGAAGAGTGGGTAGGTGGATCTCATGAATAGAGAGGTCACTGCTGGACCTAGGAGGCTCTGACTTCACCTTTTCCCTTGGCCATAGGTGTCCTCATAGACCTGTGCCTATGATATACCTGGTCCTCTGATATTCCTCATAGGTCACAACCAGGGACCACAAGCCTAACCCCAAAATTCCTTAAAGTCTAACAGTTTTATGTACAACATAGGAAGAAAGCAGATATCCCTCCCCTTTCCCCTTTCTCACCAATAACCTCATTGGCAGCCACTGGGAGATATTCAGCAGAGGTATTCCAGTTCTGTCCGGACTAGCTAGAAGTATTTCACAGAGTTTGTCCTGTCAATGCCTTCCTGCCTTGAGACAATCTTTAGCAAGGACTGGGGAGGGGAACAGCTTTGGAACATGTTCCACCTCCCTCAAAATGTGTCATTAATTCTGCTTTAATATGACATGTCTATATGCCATTATAACTACAGGGAAAAATCTGCCTTCCATCCCTTCTACTCTCCACACTCTTGCAGCATCTCTGAGCAAGCTTCTTGGCAGTATTTGATATGGATAGAAAACAGAGGAAATGATCCTTGCTCAGAGCAGTAATTCCTCACCATTATACACAGCTTTATAATTAACAAAACACATTCAATGCCCTATCTCAATTAATCATCTGTACAGTAGGCATTACCCTAACTCTCAGAATTGTCGGCACCTCAGAGATCACAGAGGCTAAGTGCCTTGCCCATGCTCACAGAGCCTGTGTGTGCCAAAGTCAGAACCGAAGCCTGACAGCACTAATTCTAAAAGCCGTGCTCTAACAAGAGCCAGCAGGGTTCATGGCAGACCAGCCCACCATTCTGGGACCTTAGTAATGACAATAACAATCCCCAATCTGATACAGAGTGTATACTTGGTTCTGCTCTGTACTGAGCATGTTTCGGGAAGCACTTTGTTTTCTACAGCAACCACTTAAGTTAGGGAGTCAGGATTTTTTGTTTGTTTGTTTGAGTTAGGAAGTCTTGTTTTGCCCATGTTGTAGAAGAATTCATGGAAGCTTAGAAATAGTAAGTGCACCTATCTGAGACCCCTCAGCTAGGAAGGAGCCAGCTGCATCATCTCACACCCAGTAAAAACGGTCTCCGGAATCTCAGAATGGAATAAATAGCCATCATTTCTGGGCTATGTTTTAAATTTCCCTGAGCCTCACTGTATTCGTTTGGCAAGGGCTGCCATAACAAAAGACCTCAGACTGGGCTTAAACACCAGAATTTTATTTTCTTACAGTTTTGGAGGCTAGAAATCTGAGATCAAAGTGTCAGCAAATTTGGTTTCTCCTGAGGCCTCTCTCTCTGGCTTGCTGCTGGCCATCTTCTCCCTGTGTCTTCACATGACCTTTGCTCCATGCATATGTATCCCTGGAGCTCTCCCTCTTCTGGTAAGGACACCAGTCCTCTTGGGTTAATGAACCCCTGATGGCTTCATTTATCCTTAATTACTTCCTGAAAGGCTCTGTCTCCAAGTACATTCACATTGAAGGTTAGGAATTAAACATACAAATCCTGGTCCATAACACTCAGTTTCCCCATGCCTACAATGGGGACACTACCGTACCCCTCATCCACACTCTCCTAACTATCGTGAGGAGCAAGTAAGAGAGTGATCAGAAATCATCTGGCACGGTACCCAGCTTGGGGCAAATATCTAAACAATGATTGTTTGCTCCCACCCTGCCCTCCAAATAGGGTAGTCAGCAGAGGACACAGGACTTGAAAAACGTGCTAATGCATCATCGCTCAGAAGCCAGAGTCTTGCTGGTGTCAGGGGAATAACAAGTTCTTGAGAGTAAGAAAGCAACTTACTGTTCGTTATGCTTCCAATTGCCACAGTTGGCATATTATATTAAAGACACTTAGAGTCGGAGAGAAGAAAGCTGCTTTGCAGGCATAAAGAACTTTATGGAAGTGGAGATTTTAGCATGCTTCATGTTGATTGACAGGATGTCTTCTCTTTAAGTGAGAGCCTGTCAGGCACCATATTGTTAAGAGCTTATCAAATTTGTACACAGGATATTCTTTATTGCATCATTGCATTAGAGCCTTGCAATGTTCGTGTAAAATCAAATAAAGAGTCATGCAAAATGCTGGACACTATGTGACAAGCTCTCCGTCGTCAGATGGGGATAAGTCTCATCTTTTTAGAGATCAATGACCAAATGACCTGCACTATGAAAATGTCACAAACCAAATAAAACAGGACCTTTTCTTGGGTTCTAATGCTTGTCTAGTCGCCCTTCATCTCCATTTTAAAAATAGAAGTACAAAGCAAAGACGGAACCAGTGACAGTGGACACATATTTAATGTGTCCACAAGTATATTTAATGTGACCACAAGCAACTCATGGGGAGGGGAGGTGCAGGAAGACCATAAGCCAGGGATCTAGCATGAGTTCAGCCATGGACCGTATACACCCTTGAACTCTCCATTCTCAGTTTCTCACTGCAAAATGAGGTGGTACACTGAATGATCTCCAAGGTCCACCCAACCTGGACCATTCAAATGCTGCTAAGAAGGCCACTCTCCTCATATGCAGGCCTCTCCCGTTCCCCCTTCTTGTCTATATCCACTTCATCTCCACTGCCTCCTCCCCATGGTTCTCGAGTCTGCCCCTTCAACCCTGACTTCACTTTTCAGCATCAGTCCCATGTCTCCCAGGGAGCTTTGGTAATTCCCATTGCCACTGAAACCCAAGATGTTTAAAAATGGACATGGGTCTGTTCCTGCAATTTGTTTACTCATTCTGACTTCCCCAATTCTGTCACGAAATCAAGGGAATTCCATAGGCTCTGGAATCAGATCTGAGTATCAAAACTGTGTCCAGTACTTTTGGTTTCTTCTTTCATTCCCAAAGATTGATTCCTCTGTGTCAGGATTTTGAAGATACACAGATGAATAAGATATGCCCAACCTTTATGTGGAAAACCCAAAAGACTCCACTCCAAAACTGCTAGTACTCATACAGGAATTCAATAAAGTGTCAGGATATAAAATCAATGCACAGAAAACAGTGCATTTTTACACACCAACAGCAAGACAGAAGAAAGAGAGATTAAGGAGTCAATCCCATTTACAATTGCATCCAAAACCATAAGAAAGCTAGGAATAAATTTAACCAAAGAAGCAAAGAATCTATGTTCAGAAAACTACAGAATACTCAAGAAAGAAATTGAGGAAGACACAAAGAAATGGAAAAACATTCCATAATCATGGAATGCAAGAACAAATATTGTGAAAATGTCTATGCTACACATCTACACATTTAATGCAATCCCTATCAAAATACCATCAACTTTTTTCAAAGAAATGGAACAATAATCCTAAAATTTATATGGAACAAGTAAAGGCCCGAATAGCCAGAGGAATGTTGAAAAAGAAAACCAGGGACGCCTGGGTGGCTCAGTTGGTTAAGCAGCTGCCTTCGGCTCAGGTCATGATCCCAGCGTCCTGGGATCGAGTCCCGCATCGGGCTCCTTGCTCGTCGGGGAACCTGCTTCTCCCTCTGCCTCTGCCTGCCATTCTGTCTGCCTGTGCTCGCTCTCTCTGACAAATAAATAAATAGAATCTTTTAAAAAAAAAAAGAAAGAAAACCAAAGCTGGCAGCATCACAATTTCAGACTTCAACCTCTATTACAAAGCTATAATCATCAAGACAGTATGGTACCAGCATAAAAACAGAACCATAGATCAATGGAACAGAATAGAGAGCCCAGAAATGGACCCTCAACTCTATGGTCAATTCATCTTCAACAAAGCAGGATAGAATGTCCAATGGAAAAAAGAGAGCCTCTTCAACAAATGGTGTTGGGAAAATTGGGCAGCCACATGCAGAAGAATGAAACTGGACCATTTCCTTACACCACACACAAAAACAGCTCAAAATGGATGAAAGACCTCAATGTGAGATAGGAATCCATCAAAATCCTGGAGAAGAACACAGGCAGCAACCTCTTCGACCTCAGCCACAGCAACTTCTTCCTAGAAAAATCCCCAAAAGCAAGGGAGCAAAGGCAAAAATGAACACTGGGACTTCATCAAAATCAAAAGCTCTGGCACAGCAAAGGAAACATTCAACAAAACCAAAAGACAACCGACTGAATGGGAGAAGATATTTGCAAATGACATATCAGATAAAGAGCTAGTATCTATAAAGAACTGATCAAACTCAACACCCAAAGAACAAATAATCCAATCAAGAAATGGGCAGAAAATATGAACAGACATTTCAGCAAAGAAGACATCCAAATGGCCAACAGACAAAACAGAAAAAGCGCTCAACATTACTCAGAATCAGGGAAATACAAATCAAAAATACAGTGAGATACCACCTCACACCAGTTAGAATGGCTAAAATTAACCAGTAAGGAAACAACAGGTGTTGGCAAGGACGCAGAGAAAGGGGAACCTTCCTACATTGTTGGCAGGAATACAAGCGGGTGCAGCCACTCTGGAAAACAGTATGGAGGGTCCTCAAAAAAGTTGAAAATAGAGCTACCCTATGACCCAACAATTGCACTGCTGGGTATTTACCCTAAAGATAAATGTAGTGATCCAAAGGGACATTGCTGCTATAGTTTATTGCAGCAATGTCCACAATAGCCAAACTATGAAAAAAGCCTAGATGTCCATCAACAGATGAATGGATAAAAAAGATGTGGTATGTATGTATACACACACACACACACACACACACACACACACATATACACAATGGAATATTATGCAGCCATCAAAAAAACCAAAATCTTGCCATTTGCAATGACGTAGATGGAACTAGAGGCTATTATGTGAAGTGAAAGAAGTCAATCAGAGAACGACAATTATCATATGATCTCACTGATATGAGGAATTTGAGAAACAAGACAGAGGATCATAGGGGAAGGGAGGGAAAAATGAAACAAGACAAAACCAGAGAGGGAGACAAAGCATAAGAGACTCTTAATCTCAGGAAACACACTGAGGGTTGCTGGAGGGGATGGGGGTGGAAAGGATGGGGTGGCTGGGTGATGAATATTGGGGAGGGTATGTGCTATGGTGAGTGCTGTGAATTGTGTAAGACTGATGAATCACAACTTGTACCCCTGAAACAAATAATACATTAGATGTTAATTAAAAAAAAAAAAAAAAAAGATACCCCCATCCTTCAAGAAGCTCCATGTCCATCTATGGGACACTGAAAATAATAACCAACCTCTTTGAGGCAGAATGTCTCATATTTTAAATGGGAAAACACCCACCTCTTAGGGCCACTGGGAGCTTACCAGCTATGTTAAGCACTGTGTTCCTTTTTAGTGTTTTTGCTCCCTTACAACCCACACAGATTTCTTCCTCTGCTTCCAGGGTTGTAAGGCCTGACTACTCTCTGGTGTGGCCACACACTCCTTGGACAGAGGCTACCTTATCTCTCTAGATCTCTCACATTTCCTGACATACATAAGGTGTTCAGGCAAGGATTGCAGTTACTGTGCTATAAGGCTGACAAACTTCAGGCTAGAGGGCTTCTGAGCTCCCCGAGGACAGGGGATTTGTCTTTCTCTTCAGGCATCAGTGCAAAGCACAAAGCCCAACACATAGTAGGTTCTCAAAAAAATAATAACTTTCATCATACCACAGAGAAGGCAAGGCCCCCGATGCTCACAATTCTTCACTTAAATACAGGAACCTCATCTCCCTCTTGCATGTGTCAAGGAAAATTAACAACATGATTTGGATGAACAACAGGGAAGCCAGCACAATTTCCCCTGACTTTCCCATCACAATTAGTAATAGATTCGTTCTCTCATTTCTCCCTCCCTTATCTTTTCATTGTTCAGTAAAGAATGAAATGTGCTAATGAAAACTCACAAAAGGTGCTGAAGCCAACTGAAAAGGCAAAGAGGAAAAAAAAAGATTTTTAGGAAAGAGGGAAGTACAATAGTAGGAATAATAAACCAAGGCACCAGGAAAATCTCTGCCAGGTGGCCACAAACGGTTTTCTATTTCTGTCCTTGTCAAGTGCATCGTAGGATGAGACCACGCGCAAATACTTCCTCTCTGACAAGAGACACTTTTGTGCACTGAGTCCTTCATTAGTTCTGTTATATCAGGTGAGCTCATGTTCCTTTGGGCAGTTTTATTAGCCCTCTCAATCCTCAAAACCCTTAAACCAAGTTACCATCACACTGATCATTATTAGCATTGCTCAAAGTACACGTTCTAAAAACTCATATTAAAAATGCCCTGATTCATTTCCAACTAAAGAGTTTTTAGCCCAAGGAACTTAGCACATCTGTTTTAGAAATCAGTCATCTATGAAAGGTTTTTCTCTTCTGTACATTTTGTAGGCAGAGAGCAATAACCCAGCAGGCTTTCCTTTATCTTTGGAAAAAGGAGTCAAATTCCATTTATAAAGGAATCCTTAAAATAACTTGGAGAAACATCTGGCTCTCGTGAGTGGTCTAGGTCAGGATGGCAGTCACCAATTAGTCAACCATTGGAAAAGAGATGGATTCAAGTGCCAAAGCTGTGCTAGGTGTCCTTGCCCCCAGGTTAACCACCATATTCCCTTCTCCCCATCACTGGGAATATGGCAGGGGCAAGGGAGAATCTGATGTGAACAATACAAGACCAGGTGATCACAGCGGAGGAGATGGTATGCCAGCTTGGACCTGAGAGGCTGGGTAGGAACGGACAGCGGGAGGGAGAAGGGAAGGCATGAGTAAAGTCAGAATATAAGCAAGGGCCTAGAAACACTTCGTGCATCAACTGACCTTCTACCAGGTTACTCTCTGGGCAGGTCCAGAGCCAAGAGGACAGAGGCAGATCAGCCATGACACTAATGAAGGTTTAGGTCATGTAACTTTATAAAATTGGCAAAAAGTCGTTTTTAAAAAGTAGTTTGACTTCATCTGATTTAGTCTCTTACCAATCCAGTTTTCCCTCCATTGTCTTTCCCCTTTAGAGTCAGTAGCAATTAGATTGGCTTTTGAGCATTTTGGAGATACAACTTTTGGGAAGTTGAGTTGGGGAAACACTTCATTTAGCTTTAGTGGAATGTATTTATGTAGAACATGAAAACTTCTGAGTATAATTAAGTTACTGCTTAGCCATTCTGGCTTCCAGAAACATTCTTAATACAATCCATTCAAAGAGCACTGAAGGTGAGTCAATGAAAAGAAAAAAGTGAAATGGCCTGAAATCTTACTTCTTATAGGGAAGAAAAAAAAAAAAAAAACCTGATTGGTATTTGCCCAAACTTGACAAAAATCCTAAGAATTTACATGAAATTACCAATAATAAGTTGTGACACCAAATAAAATTATCCTAAATCATGAGTGATATAAACCAATTTCAATCAACTATGAGAAAACAGTAATCTATTTTCTCTATAGACAATGTTACAAAATCACTGTAATAGGAAAAAGTGATCAAACACCACAAAACAAAAAAAAATGCACAAATAAAGAAGCTTATTTATTGTTTCACTGATTAAAACAATGAGCAATTTCCCCAAAGTTTGTGACATTTGTGGTATCTGCCAGCTTTTTAACCTTTGTCATTTGTTATGATTCCTTTTATCATTCTAAAGGGATAATTTTATATCTAATTTTGAATTATTTTTCCTAAAGCAGATCACCTAGGATCAACAGAATAACACAGGAAATATGTTATTTAAAAAGCATGTAAAATACAGTAAGGGCCTAGAGAATTGATTTCCTAAGGCAGCCTGAGGTCCTAGGAAAGAGGACACATGGGGAGAGAAAGGATGGCATTTGGGCAGGTGTTCTCAAAGATGGCAGAGCTCAGTACAGAATAGTAGGCAGAAGGAGGCAAGATGGCCCACAGTGGATGGCCTGGGGCTTCTGATGGTCCAGGTGGATGGTTGGGTTGTTCTCAAGTAACTAAGGCCCTTTGAGTCCTGCAGCTTCTGTCCATGTTTTCGTGTCTTATCATTTTCTCTATTTACCAAAGAGCATGTTTCACTTGCCAAAAATCTAAAAATAAATGTAATCACTTTTTATACTGGTAGCAGCCATTATACTTTTCTAATATTTCTCCATTATTAACACTCATGAAGTAAGACTATTTTTCCTCACAGACCTTCTATGTGTCCTCAAATGGGATCCTATTCAGTTTCTGTCTATGCTCTCCTGAGGAAGGACAAAAGGACTGCCCATCCACCCAACCTCCGAAGTGACAACTAGCCCTTTCATGAACTTGTTGCTATTAGTTCACTTATCTTCTTCTATAGTATACACAGAAAGGAAATGAAAACAAAGAGAAAGTGAATGATTGTATATTGGCCAACAACATTTCCTTTATAGAAGGACCCTTGATTGTGTCCCTAAAAAGGAAAAAAAAAACCTAACATTCCTTGTGTACCTGCCATGTGCTGCACATGTTGGCCACCTTGTAGACATTATCATATTTATTTCTCATTCCAACCAGTGCAATAGATGTCATTATCCCTAAGAAGTTAACTTACCTAAGATCACAAAGCCTGCCCAGCAGTGACTATATTTGTCTGACCTGAAATTCTGCTCATTTCAGTACATGCATGCTTCCCTAGCCTCCCCCTGAGGGTTTCTCTGCCTCCAAGCGACTGAACGTAAAATAATGTCACACTTTGGGGGGGAAAATCACTTTTCGGTGAAAAATCTCAAAAAACGCAGAGGTATCACTAAGATGGTCACTTGTCTTCCTCATTGGCCTACACTTAGTTAAGCCAAGTCTTTGAGTTGATTTTCCATTGCAAGTATGGAGGAAAACCTAATTTTAAATCAGCATTTGGCCAAGAACAAGACTTCCTTTTCAAGGTTTACCCAAGACTCGGTGTTGATGAGCCATCCTTTAAAGGGAACAGGAATGGCAGGGTTGAGAGATTCTAAACCAGGCACCACAAAGGCTCCTATTGAAAAAGAACAGAATCCCCTGCCTCCCGCAGCAGATGCCATTCACTCCAGGGACTGGATGTCAGCACAAGCCCAAGCACATTTCATTCATCCTTGTCCAACCCCAGGGAGCCAGGGCACTTTATTCAAGGCAGAATTTTCAAAGTGTCTACCATCCCCCTCCTTGCCATCTCCCTCCAGCCAGGTGGCCAGCTGATTCTGATTGATCCCAACATGTTTCTTCTCGGGGCTGATTTTTACAAGCCTGTGAGGAGTCTCGGGTGTGGGCTTTTCCCCCTAGTGCTTCTAATAAACCGGGTCCTCACGCTTGCAATAAAGCCTGCTTTAAGAGACTCTCCCTGGCTAGCCATGCAGCCCTTCAGCAGGTGATCCCTCTCTTCGGGGGCTTTCAAAACTTCAGGATCTAAAAATCAGACGCTTGGAATGACAGCACATGACGTGACCCTGGAGGAAATCTGCTTCTCTTTTTTGTGGGATGTCTGCTGTTTTAGAATTCTCAGAGGGACACTCTCCTGGATGAAGGAATCTTCAGGGGATGAAAGTAAGGAAGATGCAACCAAGAGATTTCATTATCATCCCTGGCAAGGGGTTTGGGTTGGGGGAGGGGGTCTTGCCTGGGAGACCCCCTGTTGTCCTGGGTGCCATAATTCTAGAGATTTAACAGCCAGAGCAGACCCGCTGTGATGGGAAGCCAGGATGATCAAGGGTAGGCAGCCTTTGCAGTGTTAGGAAAGCTTTCAAACGATACAGCTTCCTCAGCCTGAAAAGACCAGAACTCAGAAACAATCCAATCAAAGTCTCCGAAGATAATGATGAAAGGAAGTGAGAAGTTGTACATGGCCTTGTTCAGCTAACCCTACACATGAGGACTGGGGAGCAGGCTCCAAATTGGAAGGAAGCCATTTGGGAACAATTGAAAAGGAAATATAACCTCACACAGCAGGTAGGAAACTTATGGGACTTACCAGCCCTGGAGGTGGTATAGGCCACTTATAAATAGACTCAAAGCACATTTAGAGGCATTTGTGAAATAAGAGATTCACTGTGGATCACTGAGGAGAAGGCAAGGTGTTTGACGGGTTTGCCATAGTCATTTGAAATTGACCTAACATGCAGTTACTAGACTTTTTGCCCCATGGCACACAAGATAAATGGCATTTACAAATACAACACACACTCTCATGGTACCCCCAAATTTTGACTGGCAGAGACAAAATATGAGTCATACCTCCACCACTTTATTATTTACTCAAGCAATGATACTAGAATGCATGTGAAACAGAGTAACATAATACGGCTAAAACCTGAAATTTTTTGAAGAACAGATTTTTGAAAATTTCACTTTAAGAATTCCACAGGCTTCTGTCTCATAGGGACATTCTAACTCATGCAGCCATGGCTTCAGAGCATGCTAAGATCTCAGTGATGAAACTTCAAGAATAGGGGAGTAAACTGGATCTGGAGCGAGTCTGAGATGCTCTAGGAGGAAAGGAAACATGGCTGTGGCTTCTAGTATTGTTAAACTAATGTACAGTATAGTGCTCACAAATATTTATTTAATTTATTAATTATCCAGTAACAGTAGTTTCTCTCTCACATGCCAACCTGAGCCCACCCAAGGGATACACAACCAGTGTCGATCATAGTGTCCCAAGAATCTGAAAAAATTAGAGTATCTTTCAAACTAAGCTCAGTCTGTGGGGAGACTGATCAAACAGGCAGTGCACCTGCCCTCTAGCAAGTCCTGCTCCGAGCAGGTCCTTCCAAATGGGTCCAGCATCACTGCCAGTAGCCAGGATTTCAAGAGCAGGGGTCTGGAAGGGTCTAGAAGGAGGCTAGAAGGAAAAAAGAAGAGGTTCTAACCAAGTCAACAAACCATAGATCTGGTCTCTGGATGTGGTAATAAACTGGAAAACCACCCAAAACAAAACAACAAAACTGTTTTTAAAAGAGAAAATTCCTGGGTATTTGGATCAAGGGCTCCAAATGGGGTAAGGCCATGTTGATGAGTTACCCAAGGCAGATCAGACACCAGATCTGCAGATGATTCCAAACCAACTCAGTGATGGCAGCAGGTTTCTGAAACACTGCAAGGTGTGATCTCTGGAGTCTTTATGACCAAGAATAAGTCTCTTAAACCATCTGAGCCTGTTTTCTAATCTATAAAATAGGCATTACAAGTAGTAACTTGTAGTGTTTTTATAAGGATTATATAATGTCTACACAACCCTAAAACACTCTTTCATATATTGTGGGAACCTGAAAAATGATGGCAACTATTATTTAATGCTTGTCAACATAGTTGAGCCAGGTAATGGAGCTGAGACCTTGCCCTGGCAAGTCATGCACCCATGAAATTGACTCCACAGATTTTGGCTGGTTTAATTGCTAACATCCCTGATGGCCATCTTGTCATGTAAGAATACCTACAACAAAAACAAAAATTGGAATTTGAGTGAGGGGGTAGTTAGGTCCTTCTAGAACACTGAAAATTTAATTGGTTGTTGAGGGTTGAATTCTGTCCTCTCAAAATTCATTTGTTAAAGTTCTAACTCCCAGAACCTCAGAATATGACCTTACTTCGAAATAGAATTTTGTAGATGTAATTAGTTAAAATAAGGTCATACTGGAGTAGGGTGGGCTTCTAGTATGACCAGTGCCCTCATCACAAGGGGAAATTTGGACACAGATGTGCACACAGGAAGAATGTCACTGAAGTTCTGCTGCCAAGAGCCAAGGGACTACTAGATTTGGGAGAACGACTGGAATAATCCCTCCCTAGCACCTTCAGAGGAAACATGGCCATGTCAGCAACTTGATCTCGGACTTCTGATCTACGAAAAAATAAACTTGATCTTGGACTTCAAGATCTACGAAACAATAAATTTCTGTTGTGTAAGCCACTCACTTTGTGGTACACTATTGCTGTTGCTGTTGTTAAGATTTATTTATTTATTTGAGAGAGAGAGTGCGTGCAGGAAGGAGGTGGGGACAGAGGGAGAGAATCTGAAACAGACTGCCCACTCAGCATGGATCCCGAGCTAGGGCTCTATATCACGACTCTGAGATCAGGATCTGAGATGAAATCACAAATCAGATGCTCAACGGACTCAGCCACCCAGGCACCACTGGGGTACGTTGTTACAGCAGTCCTAGCAAACTAATACACAGGTTCATACAAAATGTCTAAATGCAAATGATTAAAAATTAACTTGACGGAATCATCTTAGGAGTGTTCCCATTAGAAAGAAAGTTAAATTCCTAACTTACTAGCAGTTGAATGCTATCTGTATGGAATGGCTTAGTCTTTCTGAGATCATTAGTGACTTACTGGACTGATTACCTTGCATAACAAGTTAGGATGAGAAATAACCCATTTTGAAAGCCCCCAAACCTTCATACTAAATTCTACGAATTTATGAGCAAGGACTAAAAGGAACTATGGAAAAACCCAAGAGCTTTTGTATTAAGCGACGATGGCATGTGGTGACTATATATAGCTGATACAGATATAGACACAGACACGTGCATATACACATACATACACACACACATATGTCTATGTATGTATACACACATATATGTATTCATATATTATCTTTAAAGATATGCTGGCTTCTCAGTGTTGAAGAAATTCATCACCGTACTAGTATGAGTTGGATGTTTACTCTTCAATCTCCTGTCCAGCCTTGTGTCTAAGCTGGCTCATACATGCCACTCCTAGAGGCACCTAGTAGCAAAGGACCCAGCCCTCCCTGTTGATTCTGAGGGTCAAACCGTTATCTAGAACATGCAGCCTTTAAAAGTCAGACCCACAGAAATAAGGAACTAGAAAATAACTGCAATTTAGATCAAATGATTCTGAAGGGAAAAAAGGAAAGTGAGAGCAGCTAAGAGAATGAGAGATTGATTCTTTCCTCACAAATGAAGTCAAGATTATTCATTCTTGCCCTTTTTTTAAGGACAATTAATAGGAATTTCTAAAACTCAGAATGTCGAAATCATTAGTAGCTGATCACTTGAAGCAAAAATGCAGCTATTATGATTAATGGCTGAATTTTAAATACTTGAGACGGATCGCGGCGCTCTCCCACACCACCCTGCTTGTCATATGTGCCTCCCCAGGGTGTTGCCAACTGTGATGGCATCTCAACAGGTTCTTTCCTCACGAAAATTTTGTGTAATTCCCCCTGAAGAAATTCTCACTAAAATCCAAATTCACTCATTCATCAGACAGCATGAGGTAGGAGGGTATAGTAGAAAGAGTATTTATGAATTTAGAAGGCAAAAAATAGCTCTTGGTCTTTGCTTTGCCATGTTATGCAACTTAGGTATGTCATTCAAACACTTACTTTCTAATCTGAAAAATGGAAGTGGGATGATAAAGCCTTCATTTCCTGATACATAGATAATTTGTGCACAATATTACGTGTTATTCAAATATAAAGTATTGGTACCCTGCTATGTGTAAGACACGTGATCAATGAAACAGATGAGGGGAGAGGGGTAGTAAGGATGAGTAAGAGCTGATTCGGACCTCAAGGACATTTTAGGCTAGAAAGCATGGAAAATCATTTTACAAATAATCAGAATTTCAGGTGGGAAAAAGGAAACAGCATAGAGGTGGAATCACTTCAGGCATGGGGGATGGCAAAGAATCCAAGAAGGCTTCACAGAGGAAGTGATACTCGTGATACAAGGCAACTGAAACTTGGAGGTCAAGGTTTCTGAATTTTGCTGAGTAGGGGGAGCCAGAAGGGAAACCAACACCACAGAGGGAAAGTAAAACCTTCCAATCCCTTGTCGAAGCAGGAACCCAGTGTTCTTGTTAAGCCGCCTGAAAGCATGGCAAAAATAGAACAGGTCAAGCGTGTCTCCATATCAAACCATTTCCATCTCTCCTGCGTTACTAAAAATGAAAGGGTGATCATCTGGATGGGGATGATATGCCCTTGTTCTTGTCTATCAGATGCTTTAAAGCCCCAAAAAAATTCTTGCAATACCTCAGATGAAGGAAAAGGAGACTGCCATGGTGGGCAACTCTTTTTTTTTTTTTAATTTGTCTAAATAGAGAATAGTAAAATCTAAAGAAATAGTTAAGAAGATGGAAACAATGGGGGAGCGTGACTGGCCCTCTTCCCTTGGAGTATGATGAGAGTAATCAGGTCTTTCCATTCCAGTCCACCCTGTGCACCTCTCACAGGTTCAGCTCCTTAAAAGCCAGTTTTGATCACATCACCATTATGCTCAATGGACATGACTCCCTGGTGCCTATAAAATTAAGCTCGCATTTTTTTTTAATTAAAATCCTCCACAAAAGGATCCCAACTGATTTTTCCAACATTATCTTCTTTCTTTATCTTCATTATCTCTTCCCTTTGTTCCATCCAAACTGGAAGACATCCTGTCCCTGAAACTCCTTTGAACTTCCCTCCTCCCTTCATGCTCAGACTCTTGTTCCCCGGTCCTTAAAGCCTTTGTCCTATATCCACCTTTCAAAATCTTAGCCATCGTTCTAGGACAAATCCAAATGTCATCCCCATCCAAATTAAATAATCGCAGCACTGAGCCCCTTCCAGGAGCACCTTTCATTTGTTCACTGAAGAGGCAAAATGAGAAGCACCTGTTCTGCCTTTTACTTACTTCTTCAGAAAAGGACAGATGCATAAACAACTATAAAACATAGGTGTGGGGGTCTTTTAAGAGTCATTTTAGGATCCGTGCTTGATATTACACGTTGGATATTATCAGGTAACTCTGGAAGCAGCACGAAGGGCAGACTAAGTATGAAGATAACAGTTAGGAAGCTACTGTTACAGTCCCCACAAGACATAACGGGAGTATGTACCATGATAGGGGCAGTGTACATAAAGAAAGGATGCATATGAGGATTTTAATCTATTAGGTCTTTCCTAACCTACCTCTCATTCATGAGCAGGTATTATTCCTCCCTGCTATCTCATTTAAACCACAGCTCATATCTTTACATGTATTAGAATTTTTTGACTCATATTGCAGTAAGTTTTATGTTTTATCCTCCCAATAGTAAACCAAAAATTCCTGAGTCTGGATTGTGGTAGTTGCTCAAGTAGTGAGTGAAGGGACTTGCAAAAAATTGTCTTAGGGATCATTCAGTTGCCAGAAATAGAATCCCATTCAATCTAACTTGAGGAAAGGGAGGTCTGTTATTAGGATACAGGCACAGCTCATGGAAAGTGGGGACAAGGAAACAGAACCAGATTTCATGAAGGAAGTTCCAGGTTGGGGACAATTATGAAACAATTCTCAGACTCTGGATCTCTCAGTTCAAATTCTCAAGAGAGAAGATATGACTGACTATCCCAGGTCTAGTCAACTGTGGCCAGTAGAGGTAAAGTCACACAATATGAGCATGGCAAAGAGAGTCTACCCCTTACGCTAGGGTTAGTCATTGCTTCCCTGTGTAATACATCTTTGCCAGAGATAATAATAATTTTCAAAACACTCCACAGATGTTGGTCTCAACTCTTCTTAAACCACAATCCTGTGAGATAGAGATGGTCCTTTTTCTCTTAATCTCCCTTTATAAGCAAGTGAAGAGGCTCAGAGAAGCAAAGGGATTTGCTCAAAATAGCACAGGAAGACATCTGTAGAGCAAAATATCTAAACCTAGGAAAACATAATCCCCAAACCCAAGACTGTTTTGATCTAATATGCAATGTTCCAAAACATGCAGAACTCATTCTTTCACTGACAAATATCTGCTGAGCACTTACATGGACACATTTATATGAACTAAACCCTGTGTTTGGTACAGGAGAGAATTTTTTAGAACAAACCATTTTACTCATGCTGATCAACGAAGAGAGAAGGCATCTTTCCGTTTCCCACTCAAGAAATGGGCCAAAGGGGAAAGTGGTTTATTAAAGTACGGAAACTTCTCCCCAAAGTTTCTATAATTAGTTCAGGTATTTAGTGATATTCTAAAGTTATTTTATTCTGCAATAATATTTAAGATTAATATATTCTTTCTGGTATCTATAGTAACCGGTCTTTCGGCGTAGTATTAAGATTGGGGATTTATTTATATTTAGGCTTCACCCAAGAGGAAGATTTTTGTATAATTTATTGTTACATTTAGAGAGCATAAAACCTTTAGGCCACAATGTGTAGTTAATATTCAGAATTAAGTCAGTTTATTATGCATCAACTGGTAGGTCAAATTCAGCTTTGTGTGCTATAATTTATAATACAGGTTTTTGCCTGGAGCAACATGGAAGGCCTGGAGCAGTGCTGTGAATTATTACAACTAAATCGGGCACTACCTGCCAAAATATACACTATTGCTTGTATTTCTATTGCATGAAGACTATAAACATGATTTCCGCGAGCTCTGTGCTGCAAGGACATCTAAATAAAATATCAGTTTCATGACCGGTGTCAGCATTAAGAAACTTCTTTCCTTTATCTGCAGCTGCTGCGAGTCTGGGTTTGTGTGGCAATTCACTTCTTAGCCACTTACAAAATGGCAGTTTACGGGTTTTATGACTACACGGCATATTTCTCCCTTTTAATGGGTGCACCAACTACACTGCAGTACACTTATGATCATTATTAAAAGTGTATTTGAAAAGCAACCTTAAATATGTCATTTAATAAGCCAAAATAATTTAATAAAAGATTCAGTGCATACTTAAAGTATATTATGAGTTTCTTTGGTTGAATACCATTTGTGTTTTTGATCACTGTTCACCCAGCTCCTTGGCTAGGACTGCTAAACTAAAGCTTGGAGGAGCTCTTTTTGAACTGTGGGTTTTAATTGTCTTATTTCCAAGGGACACTTTATGCTCTACACAAAGGCTAGCAAATGCGGTCACCTCTTGATTATGTGAGAGTGGATTCCTATTTTAAAGATCTGTAAAAATGATAAAAAAAAATTTCAATCTACATCACAAAGTAGGAGAAAGTTAAGTAAACTGGAATGTGCAATCTGTATTTATGGCCATTTACATAATGTTTACAAGGAGCATACAATCAAACTTTTTTAATTGCTGAATTCTAATCTAGCCTTTCCCAGTGAAGGTCAAAGTCCAAAATTAATGTTAGGAAAACACTGAAGCTCAGCTAGTGGAAAATTATATCACACATTCCAGGCACTTGGGAGATGAGCTGGATTTCAGCAATACCTGTCTCTCTCCCTCTCTCTGAAAGGGGTACATGTTATTGGCATCAGTGAGAAAAATTTAGCCAAGGAAGAAAAGACAAGGGGAAATAGATCTGCCCTAATAAAAATTAGGTATTTCTTGTAGTCATTATTATCCAAAGTCTTCAAAGGAAATAATAAGGGCAAAGATCCTGGGGTGGGAATGAGCTTATCATGTTCAAGGAACACCAAGAAGGTCTGTATTTGTAAGGAAAGGAATTCTAACTCAAAGTTTTAAATAAGCTAACACTTTTAGTGTTGGATACCAAATTTTAGTAACCTCTCATAATTTATACTGTAGGAGTCTAATAAATCGAGTCCTTAGTCCTATATAAGAAGTGAAGAAAAGAGAAACTAAGATGATCTTTCAAATGGATGCAACATATGCCCATAAAACGCAAACAAAGGAGTGGGCTTTTAAATCAAATCCTTATCTATCAGGAAGTTGGCTGCAATCAAGTTTAATAATCACCAGAGGAAACAAGGGCCTCTCACTCTTATTCCCAGTTGGTGTACCAGAAGTTGCTCACAGCCAAGAAGCTAGCAGATTCATGCTGCTGAACTAGGTTATCGGGGAATGACCAAGGAGACATATTCCATGGTAAGATATTAGCGGTCTCATGTGATGAAACAGAGGGAAGGCAGAGAAGCAGAGATGGCTGTCCAAGCAACAGTGGTCACCTGGTTAGCTCAACTGGATGACATTTAAGGTCATTCCAACCCCAAGATTCTATACACCAATACCTCTTGCCTAAAAGGACAGAGATGTACCATTCACTCAGCAAACATGCAACAAGAGCCTTCTGCACCATGGCATGCTGCCTCCAAAATGGCAGTAAACTACTTCAAAGCAGTGATTATATTTAATATGTGTCTTATATCCTTTTGGCTTGAGTATGAAGCACACAGGTGTGGGAAGAGACCACCCCTTTCAGGCACAAGGGATCATCCCTGCCCCCAGAGGTGCAGTTGCTTCTTGTCACCTGAAATGGGGACTCTTGAGTATGCATCTAAAGGTGAAATTTGGCTCATGCCATAAACACTTTGCTTGCCTGATTAAAGAAAACAGATGTGTGGCCACCTCATGTAAGGGAAGTCACTGCTCAGTGAGCCATGTGACTAGGCAATCTGGAGCAGGTGTGCAGCCTGGCAAGCAGACCCCAGACAAGCTTCTGGAAAGATATAGGACAATGACTGCAGTGTGCTAACTGGCTGCTCTTTTGTGTTGCCTCACAAGCCATGAGGTTGAGAAGATGCTAAAACTTTTGCTACGCCAGCATCAGAGAGAACCACACATAGCAGCTGGTAGGTTTTGGGTCAAAGCCAGATGGTCTTTTGGGCACATAATCATCAACTTGGGAGTCTCCATAATTCAGGAAGTCCCTAAGATTTAATGAGATGCCATCATTTCATTTTTCAACAATTCAACAAATATTTGTTGAGCACTACTCAAAGCAGCTTTAAAAATCTTACATTAACCATCTATCAGGTTTCCGACATTTACTAAAAGATCACCATATTCTTTTGACTTCTCCTGGGATTGCGATACTTTCTGAACTCCCTCCCGCCACAGAATGTTTGTTCCTATTTTAATAGTTTTTTAAATCAGAAGTCTTGTTTCTTTTTTCCCTAAAAATCTATAACGTGGCACACATTAGACATAATTACTTGATAGTATCTTAGCAACTAGAAATATCACATTTCAATCAATTCTTGTTGACCATGATAAGCTTTTATGAACAAGAAATTCTGATTAGGGCTTTTCTTTTAAAAATGGAAGAAAAGGAACAAATTACTGGTGCATGCAACGATATGCTGAATCTCAAATATATTGAGCTAAGTGAAAGAAACCAGATACCTAAGGCTACATCCTGTTTAATACCATTTGCATGACATTCTTGAAAAGATAATGCTGAAGGGTCAAGAACAGATAAGTGGTTGCCAAAGCCTGGAGGGTAGAGGTAGATTTGACTACAAAAGGGATGAGGGACTATTTGGGGGTGATTGAAACCATTTTGTATCATGATTGTGGTGGTGGTTGCATGACTACAGTTTCTCAAATCTCTTAGAGCTATACACCAAAAAGGTGAATTTTTCTGTATGTAAATAAAAGAAAAGTGAATAAAAAGAAAAATTATTTTCAAATAATTAAAGAATTATGTTGTTGAGCATGCACAAACAACTGGGGCAGGGTCTTAATTATTATTGCACTGTGTATAACAGAAAAATCCTTCCTAAATAAAGGTCCACAGTAGTAAAATGTTTGAGAACACAGAGACTATATGGTAGACTCACAGTTGACTTTAAATAGCCTCAGATTATTCAGACAGGACTCATAGTCACAGAGCTGCTATAGCATGTTTGTAACCTCAGATACATAAAGAAAAGAGAAAAGAGGGAAGCTTACCCCCTTCACCTCACCCTTTCTGCATGGGAAGAAAAAAGAGTCCTCAGCACAAAAGAACAGATATCATTTTACTAGAAAGTAAACTCCACAAGGGCAAGGAATTGAATTACATATTGAAGCATAGCTAGTACTCTAGGAAGCCTGAGACACAAGAAGGGCACTCAAAAATACAGTGCTGAATGAATGAATGAGTTGCCCCTGAGCTGCCTACATTTACTCAAGTGATCATTCCCCAATTCCAAACACATGGCTATATCAGATAAAATCTAACGAAAGGATGTAGGACACTTAGGAGAGTTTGAAAGCAAGGCAGGTGACAAAAATGAAGAGAGAACTCAAAGTCAGAGAAGAGAAACTAAAGAGCAATGGCCCGTGTGAGTCTTGGATCTGTATTTAAGTCCTAACAGCTGTGGGATGGGTTTCTGATGTACACAGGGAAAGAAGACCAATGGCTTTGTGCTCCTGAAAGGCTAAAACTGATCTTGCCCAGACCCCTGAAGGGCTGCCTCAAATCTGAATCGGAGTCTAGAAGAGCTTTACCCAACAATTCAGGGAAGCAGAAAGTAAGGCCAACTCTATCGCACAAGGGTGAAGAGTCACCTGCAAGTAGTTGGAATGTCCAGTTTGTTCCATGTAAATCTATGAGTCTAAATTCACAACTTTTATACTGTGTGGCCCCCTACCCTAGCTGAGAAAGTAGCATAAACATTTAATGGAATCCGGTTAAAGGCAACCACCAAGTTACTACTGGCCCACTGGACTCCCACAGAAAGCAAGCCCCACAGAAATAGATTTCATAGCCCAAGATTACAGATAATACAAAGTAAAACCACACCATGAAAAGAGTCCACTGAGGCAACTGTTGTGCCTAAATAAAGTGATTTGAAAGAGGCTTTAAAATAATTATGATTGAATATTAAAGAGGGCACATATTGTATGGAGCACTGGGTGTTATACACGAACAAGGAATCATGGAGCACTACATCAAAACTAATCATGTGCTCTATGGTCGCTAATGTAACATAATAAAATAAAAGAAATCATAAAATAATTATGATTGAGATGGTCACAGCAGAGGCAGATTATAAGGTTAATGTAACTAACTTTTCAGGGTCTCTCACTAAAACTGGCCCTTCCCAAAGTCTTGAGAAGGAATCTAGCAATGTACTCAAGTGGTCTCTCATATTTTCATAAAATCTATAAAATATATTTTAACCTTAATTGGCTACAGTTACTTGCGACTCTCCTTTCTGCCTCTATCCATTTCTATTTTTATTTGAAGGCATCGGAATGGCAAGGAACCATTTAGTTTGGATACATTTAGTGTGGATTTAGTGAAACATATTTATGTGGTTCATAGTCATTTCCATATAGTGACATGAAGGTACAAGGCAAGAGACTGGATCCCAATATAAACTTGTCCTATACTACCTGAATCACAAATAAGTAGAAAAGAAAAAAAAAAAAAAACTGAAATGTATAGAGCTAGATGCTGATATGTAAAAATTATCTCAATTCTTACAGCTTGTATATGAAAGAACTTATAGGTTTTCCCAAATGTGACACCAATTCGTAAAATGAGTGATACTGCCAAAAGCTATATGTGAAGCCGAAGCTAATTTTTATAAACCACAAATGATCAAATATGCTAAAGAAAAGGCTGTAATCTTTTCATTTTCTCCTTTAAAATAGTATTATAAACTTGTCATATGAGGATGAGGTCAGCAATTAATTAACAAAACTATAAAGTTATTTTTCTAGATTTTGTGTGATATTTGTGGTGTGTCAGCTTTTTGAAATTTTTTGATGTGTGATTTTTTTTCTCATTCCAACTAAATATTCACTATTGCACTTAATTTAATATTTGTAATTGTATATTCTTGTTCTTAAAGAGAGGCCTCTCAAAATGGACAAGCTTCAGGTCCCACAAAACCTTGATCTACCTCTGGTTCAAAAGTTAACAGCAGGAATAGAAATTATATGGTAAAAATAGGCAACAAGAAAAAGAAAAGATTTGAAGAATCAAATATGAAATCTAGAAATAAAAATATAGAGCCAGCGAAAAAATCCAGTGGAAGGGCTGAACATAAAACTAGAAAGAACCACAGAGACTAAGTAAATTATAAAAGTTAATATAAAGAAACTCTCAAAATGTAACACGAAGACACAGAAAGTATGAAAAAGAGTTTAGATACACGGAGATACAGTAATTTCTAACATATATATTAGGGAATCCAAAACATGCAAATAGAAAGAATGGAGGAGTCAATATTCCAAGAGATAATACTCAAGAATTTTTCAGACTTGAAGGGAGAAGTCTTCATATTGTAAGAACATACAAAATCCTGAGAATAATAAGTTAAAACAATGCACACCCGCACACACAGTACTATAACAGTGCATTATAAATAAATAGACAACTTCAAAAGCCATTAGAGACAAAAAGAGATATTAACAAGTAGCAGCAGTTAGGCTGACTGAAGACTTCTATAAGCAACAACAAATGTCAGAGACAATGTAACATACTATCCAGCTAAACTAACATCCAAGAATGAATGTTAAAGGCGCACCTGGATGGCTCAGTTGGTTAACATCCAGCTCTTGATTTCAGTTCAGGTCATGATCTCAGGGTCATGGCATTGCACCCCATGTTGGGCTCCATGCTCTAGCACAGAGTCTGCTTAAGATTCTTTCTTCCTCCTTCTTCCTCCCTCTCTGTTCCTTCCTCCTGCTCACATACTCTCTCCCTAATGAATAAATAAAATCTTTAAAAAAAAAGAATGCTAAACAATGGCATTTTTAAATAAAGACTGAGAGAATTTATCACACACAGATCCCTTTGGAAACACACACTACTGGTATACTTCAGGAAGAAAAAAAGTGAACCCAGAATGAAGAAAAGAACTTCAACAAGTAATGATAAGCAAAGGTAATGGAAAACTTGTGGATAAATCTAAATAAGCATTGACTGATTATCATAGTAATAATAATGCCAAGAATGAGAAGAAATCAAAAAGAAAATTAAATACTGGAGGAAAATAAAATGGAAGGCATGAGTAGAGAGCAAAGTTTAAATTCTGACATTGTTCAGGAGGACAGTGAAGGTAATGAATGATTAGAGTCTACTAAATTAAAACTGCATGTTAATATAGAAGCCAATAACCCTTTATGTACATAATAACCAGCTACAAGAAATAATGGTAGAAAAAACAACATTTACAAGAGCAAGAGATTAAATACTTGGGAAAAAACTTAATAAGAAATGTATAAAATCTCTATCAGCAAAATTTTAAAATATTCCTAGAAGCCACAAAAGCAAACAAAATAAATGGAAGGAATCCATTTTTGAATAACATGATTCAACATCATAAAAAATTGTCAGTTCTCCCTTAATTAGTTAAGAAATTTAATGCAAGCTCAATAAAATGCCAACAAGCATTTTTAGGAAGTTAGGCAAGTAGATAGTGAGCTCATAGAATGAAATAAACATGCATGGATAGCCAGGAAAACACTAAAAAGACAGAGAGAGAGAGAGAGAGGAAGAGAGAAGAAGAAGGAGGAGGAGGAGGAGGAGGGGGAGGAGGAAGAGGAGGTGGGGGAGTGAGGAGGAGGAAAAGAGGAAGAAGAAAATGAAAAGACAAAACTACAAGGGGGAACTAACCTGTCAGACATACATTAAAACATAATGTAAAGCCTCTATAATTAAACCAGTGTGTACTGTTCCATGAATAGACAAACAGACTGGCCAAATAGAACAGAAAGTCCAGGAATGGATCCAAATACATGTGGAATTTCAAAATATGATAAATTGAGGTATCCCAAATAATAGAGTCAAAGATGAACTTTTGAATAAATGGTGCCAGTGGGAACTGGGTGGCCATTTAGAACAAGGTAAAATTAAATCAGTGGCCCATATAATAGACAAAATAAACTCCAAATGGATTAGGAACTTAAATTAGAAAATGGAACCATGTAGGGGTGACTCAGTTGGTTAAGTGTCTGCCTCTTGATTTTGACACAGGTTATATTCTCAGGGTCATGAAATCAAGCCCCATTGTCGGGCTCTGGACTGAGTATGGAGCCAGGTTAAAATTCTCTCCCTCCCTCTCCCTTTGTCCCCTACTAAAAAAAAAAAAAGAAAGAAAGAAAGAAAGAAAGAAAAAGAAAATGGAACCATGTAAATACTAAAGAAAATATGAATGTGAATTTCATTTTAACCTCAGTGTAGGGAAAGGCATTCTAATGATGACTCAAAATCCAGAGATAACAGAGGACTGATTAATACTGGGGCACCTGGGTGGCTCAGTTGTTAAGTGTCTGCCTTCAGCTTGGGTCAAGATCCCAGGGTCCTAGGATTGAGACCCGAGTCAGGCTCCCTGCTTGGTGGGAAGCCTGCTTCACCTCTCCCACTCCCTCTGCTTGTGTTCCCTCTCTCTCACTGTCTCTCTCTCTGTCAAATAAATAAATAAAATCTTTTTAAAAATAAATATTTATTTTTAAAAATTTCTTAACTGTTTATGGAAAAGAAAAAACATAAAATCAAAAAGACAACTGATTGGGGCACCTGGGTGGCTCAGTGGGTTGAGCCTCTGCCTTCGGCTCAGGTCATGATCCCAGGGTCCTGGGATTGAGCCCCGCATCGGGCTCTCTGCTCGGCGGGGAGCCTGCTTCCCTTCCTTTCTCTCTACCTGCCTCTCTGCCGACTTGTGATCTCTGTCTGTCAAATAAATAAATAAAATCTTTAAAAAAAAAAAGACAACTGACTACTACTACTTACAACTGATATCACAAAGGGCTATTGTCACTAATACATAGAACTCTAGGAAACAAAGAGACAAAATACCAAAATTCCAATGGAAAAATGGGGAAAACACATGAACAGACAACTTACCACAAGAAAAAGATATAAATATGGCCCCCAAACATAAAAAAAGATATTGAATTCATTCATAACTAGATAAATGCAAATTTAAAAAATAAGATACCTTTTCTCACCTACCATGTTAATGAAAGTTTAAAAGACTATACTTTCTACTGACAAAGCCATAGTGAAACAGGAAGCAATCACTCTCAAAGACCAGTATGAAAATGGAAACTGCCTTTTGATGCAACAATTTGACTTTTAGGAATTCACCCTGAAGGTATACATCCAACAACACAAAAATACACCCGCTAAGAGATTATTCATTGCAGCACTGTTTATAATTGCAAAATACTGAGAACAAGCTAAATGCCCACATATTGGAGAATAGTTAAACGAATGATGTACATCCACACACTGGAATACTATGCAGCTATAAGAAAGAAAGAAGATTCTTTGAACTTACAAGGAATGATTTCCCAATTTTATCTACTATAAGTACTTAGAAGCAATGACACCACAGTAGCAAGGTCCCCATCTATCAACCAGATCTTGATTTCAGAATACAGTCTCCAAAAAAAGAATCAGAAATCCCCGAAGAAAAAGCAGATTTCAGGGTTGGCACAGGGATAAGAAAAGGTGAACCTGGAGCATCTTGTGCTGCCATAAAGTAAGAACGTTATCACAAAATAATGGAGGTTTGTCACGGGACATAAAAACAACTGGAAGAAACTCCCAATAGCCAAATCTGACAGGTTGTGAGAAATAATATAAATAATGATAGTAATGGATTGTGACCCATATGGGGAAAAAAGTAAGGACATAAAGATAGGAATTTAATAACTGAGTAAGTACATATGCAAAAGCTCTTCCTCATAGTATATTTCAACCAATAAATGTAAAAGAAGTGATGCAAATAGAAAAATCACCATTTTGCCAACACAATAATACTAAGTATGACAGGCAAGAATCATCAATGGATGCTAAAACTGAATGAGTGTATGATAAGACTCAGGATGTCTGCATTCCTCAAAATATTGCCCTCAAAATATTTCTCAAATGCAAAAGGAAAAATGGTGACTTTACAATAGAAAAGCCAGACAGACATCACCATAGGTGATCAATGTTAATATCACCAGTAATTAAACAAATTGGCATCATGCTGTAGTATGAAAACATCATGTTTGTGGTATATTTGCCAAAAATACATAATCTAAATTTAATTATGAAGAAATATCAAGCTAACCCAAAGTGATAATCATTCTACAAAACTTATTTGGCCAGTACTCTTCAAAATGTCGAAGTCATGACAGATGAAGAAGTAAGGAACTGTCCTCAATTGGAGGAGACTAAAGAACTAAATGCAATGAGTGATTCTGAGTTGGTCCTAGAAAATGACATTATAGGGACAACTGGAAAAATGTAAACAATGTTGATTAGTGATTAGTACTGTACCAATGTTAATTTCCTGGTTTTGATCATTTTACTGTGATTATCTGGGGAATGAAGAAGGATATGCTGGAATTATTTACAGTATATTTGCAACATTTCGTAAGTCTATAATTAATAGCAAATTAAAATTTAGAAATAAAAAATATTTAAAAGATCACATATTAAATTTTTAGAAGTACCACCAAGAAATAAAAACAAAGAAAATAGAGAAAACAAAAGCAATCCAATAGAAAGCAAGAAGAGGGTGGAGAGAACAAAGAAAAACATGGTCAAATACAAAACACAAAATAAGATGTGGGAAAAAACCCAAGATATCAGTAATCACAACACATAAAATTAAAACCATTATGTAAATGAATTATACACACACACACACACACACACATACACATACATAATATATTTGGGAAATACTAAGAAAACAGAAAATAGAATTTATGGCAAAAGCATAATGACAACAGTGTATTTCAGGATAACACTAGCTGCTATGACTGACAAACCTCTCAAATCCCAGGGGCTTAACTGAGAAAGTTTACTCTAGGTGAGAAGGTTCCACATTATAGCAATGTCATCTGGAACATATGGCCTCAGAGATGATCATAGTGGGGAAAGAGAGAAATGAAGGAGGCATTCCAGAGGCGACACATTTCACTTCTCATAGTACATTCTCCAGAACCGGTCAGATGCCCCCAACCTAACAGCAAGGATATAGAGTACTAACTATACCTTGCATAAAACACACACACAAAAATCCACCAAGAAAATATAGCCATCACTGATTTGCTAGTGCCCAACAGTATCTTTTCACATAAAGCAAAAAGTGAGAGAATTGCAATGATAAGTTGACAAATCAACACAGCTAGTGGGAATTTTTTTTTTCACACATCACTTAGTAAGAGATCAAGCAAACCAAAAATTAGCAAATAGATATGAACAACACTCATATCAATCTTGGTCTAATAATATTACATAGTGCTCTGTGACCCAAGAAGCAGAAAATATGCCTTCTTTTCACACACACAGAACAGGCATAGGCCTACCAGGTCATGAAGGTTATTCCCAGAAATTCCATAGAATCTATGTCATAATTTACATATGATTACAAAATAATTAGAATAAAAATAAAACAGAAAAAGAAAAACAGCATAAATTTCTAAAGTAAAAATCACTTCCAGGTAGCCAATGGGTTAAAGAAAAACAACTCTAATAGAGGTTATGAAATATTTGGAACAGAATAACAATGATAGCACTATGTATCAAATTTATGGGAGTCTGTGAAAGCAGAGAATTAAAAGAAATTTATAGTCTTAAATTCATGTATTAAATATTGAAAATAAATGAGTTAAACATTCAATTCAAGAAGTAGGAGAAAGGAAAACAGATTAAACCCAAAGAAAATAGAATGAAATAAATTTTAAAAGGAGGTAAAATTCATAGAGAAATGTATTAATGATCTATAAAACTAAAAGCTGGTTTTTCAATGGCTAATAGGAAAGAAAAATTTAAAGCAAGTCTGCCCAATGACAAGAGAAAGAAAAAGTGATGAACTGTGCCTATATAAGAGTATCTTATGAAAAAAGAGGATTCCTATAAATTCAAAAAATTATGTGACATGGAAAATTATACCTAAATTGAAATACAGAGACACACAGATGTGGGTACACATAGAACTATGTGTGTTTTCACACATACACACACACACACACACACACACACACTAAAATGACTAAACCAATAACTATTAAATAAGATGAATTGTTACTCAATAACTGTTTTCTACATGGCAAAAGTGAAACTGAATTCCTGGCTCATACTGTACACAAAAATAAATCCTAGACAAGTTAAATGTCTATATATAAAAAAACAAACATTTAGGGCACCTGGCTGGCTCAGTGGGTTAAGCCTTTGCCTTCAGCTTGAGTCACCCTCTCAGGGTCCTGGGATCGAGCCCCATATCAGGCTCTCTGCTCAGCAGGGAGCCTGCTTCCCGCCTCTCTCTGCCTTCCTCTCTGTCTACCTGTGATCTCTCTCTCTGTCAAATGAATAAATAAAATCTTTTTTAAAAAACACACATTTATAAATTATTATAATAAAATACAGAAGAGTACATTTATGAACTTGGGATGAAGCTGGCTATATGCATTTGAATGGAGGTCATGTAAAGAATTCTTAAAATCATTAAGAAAAAGACAAATATACCACTAGAAAAACAAACAAATATATGGAAAAACAATTCATAAAGGGTGGAAACATAAAGTCCCTAATAATCCGTTAGCTGCAAATTTAAAACTATAACGTATCATAAGGTAAGTTAAATAATACCAAATATTGGAGAGAATGTGAGAAAACAGGAACTCTCATATAATCCTGGAAGACATACAAATTGCTATAATCACTTAGGAAAGCAATTTAGCAGTTAAAAATGTACCTATCTTCTAGTTCAGCAATTCCATTTCTAGTCAAATATCTTCCAATATCATCATTCCTCCAAAAGAAAACCCATTCAAATGGCTTACAAGTGAGTTTTATCAAACCCTCAAAGAAAAAACAAAAACAAAAACAAAATGTCACATATAATCCTTATATTATCCAAACAATTTCTGGCAGTTGGGGGGGGAGGATGAAAATTTGTGCTATTCATTTTATGTGATAGCTTGATACCCAAACCAGAAATCCTCACCCATTTTTACAAGGAGAATCATACAAAAAGGCTCACTGCAATATTATTTGAAATGGCCAATATCCACAAAATGGAAATGTCCATCAGTAAGGAAATGGACACATCACAGAGAATTCATAGAAGGACCTATTATGCCGCAGTTAAAATGAAGAGACTAGAGAGATCCGTATTGACACTGACAGACTAGAGCAACACAAAATGAGTGAAAAGAGCAAGTCGAGAACCCTAAGATTGGTATGGTATCACTGGGTCCTATCAAAGTAAACAGATAAATAGACACCACACCATATTCCTACCAGTGGAGAGGAAAAGAGGTGGCTGAACCACAGAGGATACAATGCACTCTTCAACTTAAGAGACTAAAAAAAAAAAAAGACTGAAACAAAACCAAGTTCCCTGTGAATCCCAGGCCCACATCCCCACTGGAGGTCTGCACCAGGACCCTGAGGCAGGGACAATGCTTGCTTTTGCCAAAGCTGAATCACCTACACCTACTGCATCTTCAGCCCAGGAGCCAGCCACCTTGTTGCAGCCGGAAATATTTTACGTTTCCCAATCTGCTCGCCTTCTAAGAACAACTGGCTTTCCTAACTTCCAGCAGCCATAAGGACTCAACATTGCCAGGGTCCCTGGCAAACGAGCATCTGTAGCCGTCTCCTCCCTTTGCTGGCTCTGCTTTCACCTTTGAAACCCTGACCACATACAAAAGTTAGAGTTCTGCTTTGCTCTACAGGGTTCTCCTTTCCTGATGGAAAATTCCTTCAGGATATTATAGCATGGTGATTAGAGTAGAGTTTATGGAGTCCAGTTGTCAGGATTCCTACTCTGTCTGTGTGACCCTGGGCAAGGCATCTAACCTCTTTGTGCCTCGATTTCAGCCTCCATGAAATAGAAATAAAAACAGAACATACTGGGGCATTTCTTGGGAGGCTTAAGTAATAAGAGTTCACCTTTGTCACATACTAACTATGCATCAGTTACTAGGCTAAATACTTTACCTCTCTTAACTTAGCAAATTCTTTCAACAACCCTATAAAGTAGACATTTTTCTCTCTCCATTCCATAGTGAAGGAAAAAGAAACACAAGTAGGTAAAATATTTTGTCTGCAGTTACACTGTAAGCAAAGAGCTTGACCCTCACTGTTGGGTGTTTGGTCCCTATACTACACTGTCTTTGTGTGTAAGGAGAATGCAGAGGTTCTTCTGTAGCACTTCGTAGTGCTCGAGACACACAAAACACTCCATACATATTAGTTGTCATTTGTATCTCTACCCAGGCTATTCCGTATATAAGCACAAACGTCACAGAAGTTGCCAGGCACCATCTACCAAGTGAATCACTGAGCACCTCACTCACTCTTGGGGACCAAGCCTGTGATGGTGAGACCTGTTTGTAAAGGGGAACATGAGAGACGGTAAGAAAGCCACGTGCTATTCGGATAGCCAGGGCTCTGTCTCCACATACCTACTGCTTGGGTAGTCTGGTGGTGGGCATCACGGCTGGCAAGGAACATCAGCCACACATCACTTGTTTCAGATGCTGGGGTTGTTCTCAGCCATGGAATATGGCAAGTTCCTCAGGAACAGGGACTTTCTTGTCACCACCCTCCATCCAGTGTAGCATTTACATTCTTATGGGAAGATGTGTTTATTGTGTTTTAAATCAATACATGGCTGGCTTCTTAAGAAACAAACTGTTTCAATCCAAAAGACTGAGAATCTCTGAAGGAAGTCAAATTTCTGAAACACGGGGTTGGTTGGGATGCTGCTTTGGTGTCCAAGAGACCCGAGGAATCAATCACAGAGTAACTCTTACCTAAATTAAGTGACCAATGCCTAGAGAATGCTTTTGTCAGTTAGGGCATGGACATATAAAGGAATATTATGAACCCAATAAAAATCACAGTTATGAGGGTTTTAATGATATGGGAAAATGCTTGTGGCATAAGGTTAAGTGGAAATTAGGAATAACTGCATGTAAAATGCAATCTCCACTATACATAAAATAATCCATAAGAAAGACTACAAGAAATGCAGTAAATGCTAATAGTGTTTGTCCCTGAATGGCAAGATCCTCAATGATTTATGATTTGTGTTTGGATTTTTCTGCGTTTTAAGTTTCTATAATAAGTGCTTAGGACTTTTGTGTGAGAAAGAATGTTAACTTTTTCAAGTTTTCTTCATACATTCCTCCCAGATGTAGCTTTCTACGAAAACTAGTACTACATCCATGTTCATCTGCCTAAGACAGCAAAGGAATAAAAGCACAGGGATCTTTCAGAACTCCCACCCTTCCAGCCACCGGTTAGGGCAGCTTGAGCAAGTCATCGTGAGCCTCAGTTTCTTCTTTGGACAAATAGGAGTAACAGCCCCACCTCACCCAGATATCATCAGGACTATGTGATGGAGCAGAAGGGAAAGGGCTGTGGAAACCCACACACCATCCAAACTTCAGCTGGTCTCATTTACTCTGTTATGATGGCATAGTTTTTGAGTATTGTCCCACTCCCCACACCAGATGTGTTCTCTCTCTCTCTCTCTCTCTCTCTCTCTCTCTCACACACACACACACACACACACACACACACACTTTTCTACCTCTGTATGCTTATGTGTGAGAGAATCCTTAGCGCACCTGCCTTCTACCTGCCCCCATGCTTGGCCACACTCTACCACTGGGATCCTGCCACCTCCCCAGTACTGCCAGCACCTCTCCAGCACCAGTGATCTGCTGCTGCTGAGAGGTTCACGACCATACTTGTTTATCTAGAAGGGGTTAGTGTTTGAGCAGGACAAGGGCTGACATCATCTTGGGTGCCACCATGAAGTGAGTACCAGGCAAGGACAGCCTATGGCAGGTGCAGGAAGGAAAGCAAATGCAGAAATGAGAGCACCAGAGTAGAGAAGGAAGAAGATGGCATATATTGGCTTCTAGGGCACTGGTCTCTCCAAGAGGACAGCCAGGGTGGGACAAAGAAAAAGCTTTGCTGGCGGCTGGTTGACATTCCAAGATCAGCTCTGTTGATCAGTGCCCAATTCATGAACCTGAGAAATCCTTAATCAACAGTAACATTTTATGGTCCTTATAGGTGGCAAAATATTTTGACATACACTTTCTCTCTTGATCTTCATAACATGTCTGCATGGAAAATACCATATTCTTCATCATAAAGATAAATAAGAATATTAGATCTTGCATAATTCGAAGATATCATTCAAGGCCAAATACCCTACTATCAATTAGCCAGTTGGGTCCCAGTTAATCAAACTGTGCCTGGTCCTAATTCCTTTAGATGTCTTGTGTAAATTTGCTAATATTGCTCCACCCATACTTTCCGACCCAGCCATCGGGGTTTTTGTTTGCTTTTAAATTTTAACCAATTAGAGGAATTATATCACTACTTGGGGTTAGACATTCATTTCCATATTTATTAAGAACCTATAATGCATCAGACACTGTTCCTTGCAATAGAGGGTTGAAGGCACATGGAGGAATTCTAAAGGATTGCTGTCGCATTATCTCCCTCGTCCTCATTTTTGTAGCACAAATGCACCTGTCACATCTTTCTGCTCTCTCCGCCTACATCCTCTCTCTTCTGGACTGTTTCAATAGGCTTAGAAGTGGTCTCTGAGCCTGAAGCCCCACTCTGCTCCTATCTATGCTTTTACAGCTGCTCAGGGCTATGCCTCTCCTCTGCTGTAGCCCTCAACTTGCTCCGCATGGCTGCAGGATAAAGAGCAAGACCTCAGGATGGGCCATGGGGTGGGGTGAGGGGGGTCCTTCTGGGTCTTTTAACTTCTCTCTGCCACCCATTCCTCACCATTGTCCCTGACATTTCAATAATGCCCCAGTGATAAGCCACTCACAAGCCTCCCACACTGTTGTCGTAGCTCATCCCAGCCTCTGCCTAGGCGGCGGTCTCTGCCAGGCATGCTCCCTTCTTCTTCTTGCCTAGCACATTTCTATTTAGACTTTTCAACAAAACTTAGATATTTCCTTTCCTTAGAATGCTTTTCTGACAGCCTTCCCTGCCTCCGTCAGCCCCATCTGCCCATACGAAGCTGACCCCTGTTGTGGTGCACTGCAAACCTCCTGTACTCACCTGTCTCTTCTTCCAGACTGTGATCTCCCAGAGAGCAGAGCAAGTTGTAATCACATTTTAGCACCTAGCACACAGCCTGCCTGAAACACGGTAGAGGCTAGATAAATAGTTTTTAAGTGAATTAATTGAACAGAGAGAATAAACTGTATTCTTAATGATACACTTATTTGCCATCTAGGAGAAAATCTTCTCTTGTCTTCATATATCCTTTAGCCTGGTAGAGGTTTAAATGGAGAAGGGACCACATGATTCCACATGCTGTTTTCTTGTATTAACTGTAAAGCTATGCATGACATACACATTCATTATGTATTTGTTGAAAGCTGAATGTTGTGTTTGATGTTGTGCACAGGAATGACAAAAACATTTTCTGAGCATCTACTATGGGCTTGCCCTACCAGTCATGCAGGAGCGTTAACACTGCTCTACCGGCAAGGAGACAGGTCATTCATGAGAACATTCAGGTCAATCTGAGCACTTGGCTGGGAGGATGCTGCACCCATGAGTCCAAACATGGGGAATAATGACCAGTCGAGAGGGGCCATCAAGGCAAAGAGGGCAGATGAGCTGTCTGGGGGGCAGAAAGCAGAGCTAAGAACAAACACTCAAGTCTTGAGTCCTGGGCTCCCTGAGATCCGAGCAGATGAGGAAGAACAGCCTCCACAGTGTGAAGCGCAGCAGAGAGGTCAAGGACAAAGAAGATGGTCACACTGGATGACAAGACAGATTCCCGAAGGACAATCTGGTTGGACTGTAACTACTGAGAGGCTGGGGCCATTTCTGTAGCTCCTTTTATAGCTCCATAAGTGTTTTTCCATTATTGTGTTTTCATCAACTGATTGACAACATGGCTTAAACAGGCTCTGTGAGGCCCTTAAGCCAGAGCAGATCGAGACAGGAGCAGGAGGAGGGGGGGCAATTTCCCACCCCCGGCCTGCAAAATCAGCTCCCTGCACATTGTAAAGCACCACTACATCAGTATTCCAACCCCAGAGTCCCTCCAAATACCCAAGTAAACATTCATTTACATTTAGATTGTGCTTCTCTGGATTCAGACTCTTTCCCTGAAAACTCTAACAATCCAATTATCAGGAAAACCAACATGTCATTTCTAAGCCTTTTGGGTGGAGCCCTTCTCCTCCCCCAGGAAACTCCTCTGTTGAGTGTGAAGCAGCTCCAGGTGTCCCTGTCTGGATGGATTTGGTCAACATCCCAGCACATCCGAGGACAAAATTAAAAATATATGTGCTCTTCCACAGGGAAAGATGAAGGTTGGAGAAGCATGGGATCAAATAATTCCTCTCATTTTGGTGGGTAAAGAGAAAGGGGTTGTCAAGGAAAATTTTAAAGAGGAAAAGCCTTGAAGAGAATACTTGGGATGGCAGTTCTGCTCTAGAATTACAGAGAGTTTACCTCAAATCCCAGCCTCATGGCTTGTCTTCTGAGCTTAAGTCCATCTCTACATCACTGCACAGTAGGAGGTGGAGTTGAGGAGATAGGGGCAAAGAGTTTCAGTTAACTGGGTTCATATGTACCTTAAAAGACTCTCCTGATGACTAAAGAAAGCAAAGTATATGACTATCCCTGGCACCAAGTAAACATTCAGGAAACACTATTTTCTGCTTTGTGAAGGATAGGGAAGGTGATTGGTAGAAAGCAGGGAGAAACATCCTCCTGGGAACTGGGAACCTCTGGCTCAAAACATAGAGGGCTGGGCAGTGAAATAATTCATTTGTCAGTTCAATGCTTTAGCAATTACTTGCCCCAGTGAAAATAGGAGCTCTTTCACCACATCTCAGACTAGGAGATCAAGGGCTAAATTTGAGGACAAGTAAAAAGGGAAGTACTTCTTCACCCAGCAGGTGATTAACATTGGGAATGGGTCAGACCTGGGGATGCATCAAATCTATTCCGAGATATCAGCAAGATTCCCCCAGACGCCCACTTACTAGAACTCCAAACTAAGTTAGGTAAGGAAAATAGAGAAAACAGTAGGAGTCAAACAGTTAACAAAAATGCTTCACATTCCACCTGTACTTGAGTCAGAGCACCCACACACAAGCAAGCCCTGGTGTGGTCAATTCCAGATTACAAGACTGGCATGCCATGAATCTATCAGACCGATCTCTGTGGAGGTTCCATTTGGTTAAGCAGTATCCTCTCTAACATATGTAAAAAACCCAAGGGTAATCAGTCAATACCTCCATAGCATCTGGCGGTCCCAGATGCCTCCAGAGCACCCCTTCTTGTCAGCAGCCCTTAGAGCCATCTTTGATGGAAAGAAGATGACTCCATCTTGCAGGATATTTGGAAATGGAATAAACGAAGAAATTGGGATGCAGGGAAAATCTGGCCAAGAAGCATCAAAACCTTATCTTCTTAGTGTTCACCTTTGATGTGGCTTTCAGCCTGCCTCATCTCATTACCCCTGTTTTCTCATTAGTGCAAGGAAGATGTCTCCATGTGACTCACAGTAAATGTCTGGGTAAGGGGTACTAAGATCTGACATTTGTGTAGTCCCCCAAATCATATTCACATCTATTTTCTTTTAAGATCTTCACAGCACTATTGAAAAGAAGGCTGAGAAAATGGCAGTTTCTTCCCTTCACAGCTGAGGAATCTAAAATTCAGAGAATTTAAGTGGCTTCTCAAGAGCAAGTCAAGAGTAGAACTGGCCCCAGGCCCAATGCCCATTCCACTCCAACCCACTGCCAATTTTTGCTATAAAAATTGATTGTAAATTATTCATAAAATATGGTGTTTCTTTTTATATAATTTTATTGTTTCCCACTTTAACCAAAGTATTGCATATTCATCATAGAAAATTTAGAAAGAACAAATAAGTAAAAGGAAGAAAATCATGATTACCCATAACTCCACTGAAATACAATGTTGCTTAAAGATAATATACCACTCAACTGAGCCACCTCCTATACGATCCTGAGATACTGCAAACACAAAAGAGTTCAAGAGTTACATTGGGCAGCAACCAGAGACAGAACTTCTGAGTAGAGTGGCTATAATGAGGAGTAACAGGGCAGTTGTTAAAGGGGAAAGACAGATCTGTATGCTATTGGAGATGATCCAGTGGGGAGAGAAACAGTTGATGATCTAAGAGGGAAAAGAGAGATGTGCTGGAGCAATACCCTTGAGGGGTAGTGCCTGATGGAGGGGTAGGACCCGTGGGTTTTCAGCCACAGCAGCAGGCAGACAAAATGGCACAGCATGGAAGGAGTTAGGGTAGATGTGCTGATGAGTCCGTGGAATTTCTTTGCTGGTCCCTTCTTTCTTTAAGCTTTGGATTTTTTTTTTTTTTTTTTTTTTGCCCCAGTGATATAAGAGGCAAGGTCTGATGAAAGAATGAGAAAGAGATTTGGGAGCTTTGAGGAGAAAGGAGAATTGAAAACTGTCTTGGAGGGGAGGAGAGAGAACAGACTGAAGAGCTCCGTTGAAGCCCTCACCTTGATTTTGTGTTTGGCTCCATGTGCAAAGCACGGGACTCTGGGGGACACATGGCTGGATTTCATCGTGCTCATGGTTAATCAAACCAGAATGTAGAAGTGGGAGAGAGGCGAGAGAAACGGTGGTATGCATAGGAATGGAAATGGTAAGGCCAGAAGACGAGGCTTCTGGAAAGTGAGGGAAAGACAAATGTCGGTGGATCAATGGCTAACAGGCGAAGGGTTGGAGCTGGCACAGGCAAGAACGTAAGTCAAAGAAAAGGCAGAGGTCAGAGAGATGGAAATTTGGAACTGAGGTGTTCGGAGGCACTGCAGTTACTAGCAATGACAAGGTTTCACCTTGAAAGTGAGTGGCTGAATTTGTAAAACAGAATCATTGGCAAGAAGAGCTCAAGGAATTGGGAAGCCAAAATATTGGAAACATCATGTATGTCTCTAATGAAATTAGCAAGAATTAACACAGAGTAGCATCAGAGCCTATAAAGAGAAACAGAGCTAGAGCTGTGGAAAAAATGTGTATAGTGACCCAAAGATAAGTAGCCAGCTTCCAACTACATCAAAAAGTAACACTGGAAATATCACTGAATATCTCAGGTCCCTGACAATTGAAAGTATTTATAGTAGGGTATTACTTAATTTGAAATAATTTAAGGATAGAGATTTCTTTTCCCAATGGGTAGATATCAAATAAACAGGCAAAGGATAAAAAATCCTAAAAGGCATATATTCCCAGCCTCTTCTACTTGGCAAATTATATCATTAAAAGTATGTAGGCATTGTGAACAATATATCATAGAGCTTCCTGTGAAGAGTGCTGAGTTTTGTCTCTGCAGACATTTAAATTACCAGGGAATCACCTTGAACTGGTGAAAGCTTAGTTTTAGGCTTTGTTAAGAAAGGTCTATATCAGTGCCTTAGTTCTAAAATGTGATCTTTTACTATAACGTGTGTTCTTCCTGGGGTTTTAATGGCAAGTTCAGGGTGTTTACCCAGCCCCTCTATGTCTTGGCAGTATTCAATTCCAAACTGTCTCCCTACAAAGGCAGAAATCTCTACTGAGCTCTTGAAGTGATCTGTCATTTTTCCTGAGGATCCTGGAATCTCACCTCTGTATGCACAAATTAAAGGGCAGCCAGGGAATTGACGGAAGCTTGTACACAGCTTTTGATGGCCACCATGTTTTAATATTCCTGCCTCAATTACCCATTGCTCTGGCAGCTCTGATAGCCAGTAACAGGAGAGCTTTTCACTTGAGCTCCCCCACTATACCCTGCATAGACTAGGAAGTGCCCTCAAGAGAAAAGCCTTCAGATAAGGGCCTTGCTCAATATTCTTCCCTTATTTCAAATGTCAAGTTCCCCTCCAGCTTCTGCCTGCTATATATCTCTTTCTAGTGCCTTTAAACAATTGTTCCATATATTGTCCGTAGTAAACATCAGCAGGAGGGTTAGTGCAATAAAAGCCACTTTATCATTATGAGTACTGACACTCTCAGAATGAGCCTGCTAAACTCATGTCATATCTCGTTTCTCCTCTCCTCAAAACCACCCAGAGTATCGGTCCAAGTTCTTAATACAACGTCTCTACATGGTCTGCTCCCTGGTAGCAAGAGAGGTGTTTCCAGAGAAGAAGTGTTCTTAAACTGAGACTTAGGAGAGGTAGGGAGTGAACGTGAGGACAAAATGGCAAAGTGCTTTCAGGAATGCCATGTGCAAAGGTGCAGGGCATGAGGCATGGGAGTTCGGGGAGTGGCAACTAGCTCGTAGCACACTGAATGGAAGATAAGATGACAACAGGTAAGAGAAGAATCTAGAACAATGGTTCTCAATCCTAAGCAGTACAAGAGCATCAGCTGGGCTGCTTGGTGAAGTGTAGGTCCCTCATACGATCTGACACATAGAAGCTTGGACAACTCCAAGTCCAGGGATGTCAAATGCCTCCTGAATGGCTCTGGGCCTGGTAAAGAGGTTAGGCATTAATCTCTGAAGGTGTGAAATCGCTCAAGTATTTCTTACCAAATTCACCAGAGGAGAAAAAAGTGTGTCCCCATAGCCAAATGCATTTCAAAGTCACGTTTGCCCTCTCTTACCTAGTCAAAGCGAGGGGCTCTCTGACATTCCAGAAAAAATAAAGCCTTCCTTTATATTATCACTACACATGGAAAAAAAAAAGAGAGAGAGAGAGAGAGACCTAGCATACAGTAGGTTCTCAATAAATGCTAAATAAATTGATGAAATGTAAAATGGTTTATATAATTAACTGTCACCTCTTCTCAATAAATTTCACACTTGATATCTCCCTCTTTTAAAGGCCTTATTTATATATTGTTAAAGTCCCTTTTCAAGCTCTAATCCCATTCAGAAAGCCTTTGGATTCAGCATGCCTTCGTTCACCAAATTTATAGGAAGGACAATCTTGAGCCATCTGGTGCCTATTTAATTTTTAACCACCTCTCCCTTGAAATATTTCTTTCTTCATTCTTATTTTGTCCTAAAAACTTGGCTATGAGCTAAACTGCACCATCTGTGACTTCCAGTAAATACAACTGTTGCTAATGAAATTACCCAGTTTCATCATTTTGATTTAAACGCCTTGCCTGCTTTTCCTCTGACCTTTTGTTGCTTGCCATCAAACTCAAGCTTTTGTGAATTTAGATACATACATCCATGTAGGTCAGTCTTGAGGAATAAATCTTCTCTGTGAAGTACAAGAACCACAGCCAAGCCTGCTCAGCAGGCTGACATGGGAGGTGGGGGCCGGGGCTGTGCAAAGAAATATGGATGGCACTTGTGCCCGTCCGCTCAATGTGCGCAGGGCCCCGGGGCAGACCCCCGCCATGTGACCAAGTGGCTGCTCGGTCTGGCTCTCCGGCCTCCCATTTGTTAGGATGCTGACGATATTAATGAGTTGGGGTGTTGAAGCCCATTCCTTGGCCTTTGGTGTTGGTTCCCCCCTGCACAGGATTGCTTGACCTGATTGAAGAAAGGAAAGTTCAGACACTCCAAACTTTGCCCAAGTGGGGAGAAGGCTTTCCAGAAAAGGAGAAGCTTTGCAAGAAACGACCCAAAACAGCTTTTTCCTATAGGTAGCATACTGGTCTTTGTCAGTGACCCCATCAAGGGAATGAACGAGAAAGAAATAAGCATTCATCCATCGAATTATTCAGTCATAAGTACTGTTACATGTTTGATAATTCAAGAAGTGGAGCACATTATTAGTAATTGCAGCAGCATACTTATTGAGACTTTACTGTGTACCAGGCACTGGGCTCAGCACCTTACCCCATCAGCCCCTTTAGTCCTCACAAGAATCCTCTGGCTGCTGAAACAGGTTAACTAATTTGCCCAGGGGCTCACCAATTCTAATTCCTGCCCATAACCTTGATGCTTTACTGCTTTACATTTACTGGTGCTCTCTTGTGTGCCAGATACTGTGCTAGGAACTGGGATACAGAAATGAAAAAGATGTAGTCCTCGCCCACTAGCTGAGGGAGCAAGAGATAAAAATGCAAATACACCATCTGAATGAGGCTACAACAGAGTAGGAAAATATTCTGGGGTCGCAGAGAGAAGAGAGTCCATCTGGCAGAGCCAGGGAAAGATTCACAGCAGAGGAGACATTAGATCCAGGATTTGAAGAAGGAATGGGGGTTTGTCAACCAAAGATGAAGGGAGATGAAGGGAAGTGGGAGCAGAAGGAGCAGCACAACCCCAGAAGGGGAAGTATGTAAAGCAGGCCAAGGGGCAGGGAATAATTAACTGAGCTGGGAGGGTGGAAAGGACTGGAAGATACCCTTTTGTCCAAGGAGAGAAGGCTGGGGTCAGGAGTGGGGAGTCAACCTCAGGACTTGATACAATGCTTTCTGTCACTGGGTCTCTACAATAATCTGGAGGGAGAAGGTGGGGGGTCATCTGAGGCAGCCCAACAGATATGGTTAGTAATTGGCCTAAGAAGCAGCAAGACTCAGCTCTCATCACTCAACTTCCATTTGCCTTAAGGACTTCCCCTCCCCTCCCCCAAGATGGTCCAGTCTTCAGTGCAGTGAGGAGACACATAGCAGGCCTAAAGGGGTTAAACAGTAGCCCCCAAACTGCCCTGTTCTCCCATTCTTGCCTCTATCTCTGCCTCCCCCTCTAATTTGAGAATGCTGATCCTCATGAGCAAGAAGGAGGTCTGTGAGCAAAAGCTCGTCTCAGTTCTACCAGTTGCAAAAATATGTTCAGTCTCTGTAGGTGTCTTGTCAATGTAGTAGAACTTGAGTGAAGACAAAATTTCCACAATACGAAATGCACCCCATTGATTCTGCCTTCAGTTTCTACTCTGCTTCATTCTTAGGACAAGGCTTTTAAAGGCTGATGCTAAAAAGGAATGCTATCGACGGGGGCTGACACCAGGAACAACTTCATCAAGAGAATGTCTCAGAGCAGCCAATGTCCTCCAAAAGCCCTGAGGGAAGAGACAGGTGGGGCAAGAAAACCATGTCTCAGAGCAAGGGTCAACAAACATTTGCTGTAAAGGACCAGATAGCAAATATTTCAGACTCTGAAGGCTACTTGGTCTCTGTGGCTACTCTTTAAGTTTGCTGTTGAAGCTTGAAAGCAGCCACAAAGGACGTGTGAATCAATGAATGAATAGATGTGACTGTGCCCCCCAAAACACTTGATTTACAAAAACAAGGGGTGCAGGATGGATTTGGCCCACTGGCTGCACTCTGCTGACCACGGCATTCGAGGATCTCTACAAAACAGGTCAGTGGGTCCCTGTAAAGGGAAAAGAGGCTGCCGATTTGGAAAGAGCACTTGGGATGCTAAAATTGGCACCTGCCTAATTAATTTGTTGTGGTCAGCCCCCAAACATATTAAGGATCCCAGAGAGCGCTCATGGGAATACCCCCTTTCTTTGACCTCTAAAGAACTATCTCAGCATCACCTTGGCTTCATTCCTCTCTTTACCTGCTTTATCTGATCTGCTATTTCCTCCACTGATATCTCTGAAGCCAAAGCTTAAGAGGTTAAGAATCACATCCCTAGCACAGCAGTAAGTGACGAAGCCAGGACTTATACCACATTTGTCTGACACTGAGGATAGATGAGTATCTTCACTGCCTCTTTACTTTCCAAGAGCCCCTGGGAAATGTGTTTGGTTTAAAACAGGCCAGGGTGCCAGACCTTTGGTGGCAACACAGAACATCTCTGGGAACTCTTCCCCCATGCCCCTTCCCGCTATACTCACAGCTACTCTCCTGAAGACCCAAATAGAGATACCTAGAAAATGAGACACAGTTTTAAATATAAGTGCAATGCTTGTGGATGCTGGGACCGCAGGCCTGAAGTCGAACTGTGGTGTGTAAATGGATGAGTCAGAATGTGAGTTTTTCACAGGTGTAAGTTTTCAAAGGTGTAAGTATTAAAACAACTTTAACAGAAGTAAAATTTTCACATTAAAAAAACCTGCATGGTCTGAAATAAATGTATGTGAGTCAGCAGCAAGGGGAAACTATTATTTTGTGATACCCTAGCTTTATTCTTCAATTGTTCATACCTTGTCAATTTCTAAAACTATGTGAGATATCTTACATATACACTTAATTAAAACAAGGATAAAAGGGTGACACCTGAGTAAGAAGAAAAATATTTGAACAGTAAGCCACAGAGTTCAAAATCATGTGCTATAATCACAATCAGATCTAGAGAACACTGTTTTCTCTGGTACAAAACTTTATAAAACTGTATTTTTCAAAATTAAGGATCCCTAGAAATTACTTGGAAATAGACTTAGAAATGACTTGTGAAATAGATTCCTGAGATTCCCCTTTCAGATTCTGACTCATTTGCTCTTGCCTGGGACCCAGGAACCTACACTTTCATTACTCATTCCTGGTCATTTTGGTATAAGTGATTTAGTGATCAAACATGAAAAATAACATTTAAATATTCAAGAACTTCTGGTATGTTCCTTGAACAACACAATGATGTTCATCATTATCTCAGGAAGCACTTTAAGAAATGTTCCCAGAGTAACTTTTCAAAAAGCTCAACTTGAGATAAAACACTGAATTTGAGATCTTTCTATTTTTCTTAATGTAGGCTTTTATCACTGTAAACTTCTCACTTAGAACTGCTTTAGCAACATCCCATAAATTTTGGTATGTTGTGTTTTCATTTTTGTTTGTTTCAAGGATTTTTTTTTATTTCCCTTTTAATTCTTTCTTTGTCCCGCTGGTTGTTCAAGAATTTGTTGCTTTATTTCCACATATTTGTCAATTTTCCAGCTTTCCTTTACTATTGATTTCTAGTTTCTTACCACTGTGGTCAGGAGAGATACTTGGTATGAATTCAGTCTTCTTAAATTTGCTAAGACTTATTTGGTGACCTACCATATGATCTGTTCTAGAGAATATTCTGGGTGTGCTTGAGGAAAATGTGCATTTTCCTGCTGTCAGAAGAAACATTCTGTATGTGTCTATTAGGCCCATTTGCTCTAACATGTGGTTCAAGCACAAAGCTTCCTTTTTTGTTTTTTTGTCTGACTGATCTACCCATTGTTAGAAATGGGGATATTGTCCCCTACTATTACCATATAGTTGTCTGTTTCTCTCTTTGGATCTGTTAGTATTTGCTTAATATTTTAGGTGCTCTGATGTTGGGTGCATATATATTTACGATTGTCAGAGCTTCTTGATGAAACATTATTTAATAACTTTCTTTGATTCCTGTTACCATTCTTGACTTAAAGTCTATTTTGTCTGATGTAAGTATAGCTACTCCTGCTCTCTTTTGGTTCCACTTGCATGGAATATCTTTTGCTATCCCTTCACTTTGAACCTATGTGTGCCCTTAAAGCTAAAGAAAGTCTTTTGTAGACAGCATATAGTTGGATCTTACTTTGTTTTGTTTGTTTTTTTCATCCAGCCACTCTATACTTTTTGATTAGAGAATTTAATTGAGTTAAATAGAAATTACTGATAGGTAAAGATTTACTAATATCATCTTATTAGTTTTTTCTGCTTATTATGGAGGTATCCTCTTGTTCCTTTCTTTCTCTCTTGCTGTGTTCCTTTCTGAATTGGTTTTCCACAGTAATATGCTTTTTATTCCCTTCTCTTTATGTACCTATTGTAGACTTTTGTTTTGTGAGACTTACATAAAACATCTCAGAGATAAAACATTCTATATTATGCTCAATGAAGTAGAAAAAGAAGAACAAAGTAAGCCCAAAGTTAGCAGAAAGAAGGAAATAACAATGATCAGGGCAGAAGTAAATGAAATAGAGAATAGAAAAACAATAGAAAAGATCAATAAAAATAAGAGCTAGTTTTTTGAAAAGATGAAAAAAACTGACAAATCTTTAAGAGACTAAAAAAGAGAGAAGAATTGAACAAATAAAATCCAAAATGAAAGAAGAGACATTACAATTGTGACCACAGAGATACAAAGAACTACTATGAACAGTTCTATGCCAACAAATTAGATAACCTAGGGAAAAAAGTATAAATTCCTAGAAAAATGCAACCTACCAAGACTGAATCATGAAAAAGTAGAACATCTGAATAGACAATTAAGGAGATTGAATAAGTAATCAAAATCCTCCCCCAAAAAGAAAAACCCAGGGCCCGATGTATTTGCCAGTGAATTCTACCAAATATTTAAAGAAAAATTAATATCAACTCTTCTTAAACTCTTTGAAAAACTGATGAGTAAGGGACATTTCCAAATTCATTTTACAAGATCAACATTACCTTGATACCAAAGCCAAGTAAGGACAGTATAAGAAAAGAAAACTATCAGTCAATATTCCTGATGAATACAGATGCAAAGATTCTCAAAAAAATACCAGAAAACTGTATTAAACACATTAAAAGGACCATGATCAAAGGTGTTTATTCCAGGAATGCAAGGATGGTTCAACACCCAAAGATCAGTGTGATACCCCAAATTAACAGAATGAAAGAAAAAAAAATCATACAATTATTTCAATAGATTCAAAAAAACTACTTGACAAAATATACCCTTTAATGATTACAAAGTCTTAACAAATTGGGTATAGAAGGACTATGACTCAACATAATAAAGGCCATGTATGGCAAACCCGCAGCTAACATCATACTCAACAAAAAAAAGTTGAAAACTAATACCCAACTTTTGTATCAACATGGAGGGGACTGGAGGAGATTATGCTGAGTGAAATAAGTCAAGCAGAGACAGTCCATTATCATATAGCTTCACTTACTTGTGGTGCATAAGGAATAACACAGAGGACATTAGGAGATGGAGAGGAGAAGTGAGTTGGGAGAAATCAGAGACAAACCACAAGAGACGGTGGACTCTGAGAAACAAACTGAGGGTTTGGGAGGGGTGGGGTTGGGTGAGCCTGGTGGTAGTTTATTAAGGAGGGCACGGATTGCATGGAGCACTGGATGTGATGCATAAACAAATGTGGTGCATAAACAACACATACACAAAAATTGAATTAAATTAAATTTTAGAAAAAGGAAAAAAAGTTGAAAACTTTTCCTTTAAGATTAGGAATAAGTCAAGGGCGTTCACTCTCACCACTCTATTCAACTTAGTGTTAAAATTCCTAGCCAGAGAAATCAGGCAAGAAAAAGAAATAAAAGGCATCCAAACCAGAAAGGAAGAGATAAAATTGTCCTTTTTTGAAGATGAATGTTATACACAGAAAATCCTAAAGAATCCACAAAAGACTATTAGAGTTAACCAACAAATCCAATGAAGTTACAGGATACAAAACTAACATCCAGAAAACAGTTGCATTTCTATATAATGACTATGAAATATCTGAAAAAGAAAGATAACAATCCTATTCACAACAGCACCAAAAAGAATATTTAGAAATAAATTTAACCAAGGAGGTAAAAGATCCACATACTGTGTTAATGGATCAGAACATTTAATACTGTTAAAATGCCCATATTACCCAAAATGATCTATAAAGTCAATATAATCCCTATACAAAATTCCAGGATATTTTTCATAGAAATAGAAAAAAATAAATCTTAAAACTTATATAGAACTATAAAAGATCCTAAATGGCCAAAACAATCCTGCAAAAGTACAAAGCTGGAAACATGACACTTCCTGATTCCAAACTCTACTGCAAAGCTATAGCAATCAAAACAGTCTGATACAGGCATAAAAACACATACACCAAAAGAACAGAATAGAGAGTCCAGAAGAAAACCCTTGCATATATGATCAACTAATATTTGACAGCGTAGCCACAAATACTCAATAAGTAAAAGTCTCTTCACTAAATGATATTGGAAAAACTGGATAACCACATGTGTTAGAAAGAAATTAGACCCCTATCTTATACCACTCAAAAAAATTACTTGAAATGGAGTAAAAACTTAAATATAAAACCTGAAACCATAACTCCTCAAAGAAAACACAAGGGGAAAGCTCCCTGACCTCGTCTTGGCAATGACTTATTGAATATGACACTAAAGCACAAACAACAAAGGCAAAAATTAGTAAGTGAGACTACATCAAACTAAAAAGTTTCTTCACAGCAAATGAACCATCAATGAAATGAAAAGGCAACCTATGGAACGGGAGAAAATACTTGCAAATCATATATCTGATAAGTGGTTAATATCCAAAATACATAAAGAACTCATACAGCAGTCTAATCAAGCAAAAAAAATTAATGATTAAAAAATGGACAGAGCGGGGCGCCTGGGTGGCTCAGTGGGTTAAAGCCTCTGCCTTCGGCTCGGGTCATGATCACAGGGTCCTGGGATCGAGCCCCAGGTTGGGCCCTCTGCTCAGCAGGGAGCCTGTTTCCTCCTCTCTCTCTGCCTGCCTCTCTGCCTACTTGTGATCTCTCTCTGTCAAATAAATAAATAAAATCTTTTTAAAAAAATGGACAGAGGACCTGAATAGACATTTTTTTCTAAAGAAGACATAAAGATGTCCAATAGACCCATGAAAAGATGCTCAAGGTCACTAATCATGAGGGAAATGCAAGTCAAAGCCATAATAAGGTATCACCTCACACCTTTGTATGACTATCATTAAAAAAAAAATAAGAGATAACAAGCATTGGTAAGGATGCAGAGATAAGGGAAACCTCATATGCTATTTGTGGATTGTAAAGTGATGCAGGCATTAGAGAAAACAATATTGAAGTTTTTACAAAAAAAAATAAAAATAGAACTACCCTGTCTCCAGCAATCTCACTTCTGGGTATACATCCAAAAGAAATAAAAACAGGGTCTTGAAGAGATATCTGCATCCTCATGCTTAGTTCAGCATTATTTACAGTAGCCAAGATAGAGAAACAACTTAAGCGTCCATCAACAGATGAGTGGATAAATAAAAGGATGAATAAATAAAATGGATGAATAAAGAAAAAATATTTATATATGCATATGTATGCATATATAATGGCATTTTTTTAGCCGTAAGAAAGAAAGTAATCCTGTCATCTGCAACAACATAGATGGACCTTGAGGGCAACAAACTAAGTGAAATAAGTCAGACAGAGAAAGACAAATACTGTATATTCTCATGAATGTGTGGAACTAAAAAAGCTGAACTCACAGAAACAGAAAGTAGGATGGTAGTTATCAAGAGCTGGTGAGTGGGAAAAATGAGATATTGGTCAAAGAGTAAAAAACTTTCAGCTTTAAGATGAGTAAGTTCTAGGAATCTAATGAAAGGAGGGGGACTATAGTTGACAATAATACATTGTATACTTAAAATATTCTAAGACAGTAAATCTTAAATGTTCTCACAAGAAAGAAATGATAATTATAAGGGGTGATGGAGGTGTCACCTAATGCTCTATGGTAATCGTTTCTCAATATAGAAGTGTATCAAACCAACACACTGGACACCTTAAGCTTAGACAATGTTTATCTTAATTGTATATTTATTTTTTTAAAGATTTTATTTATTTATTTGAGAGAGAGACAGTGAGAGAGAGCATGAAAGGGGAGAAGGTCAGAGGAAGCAGACTCCCCACAGAGCAGGGAGCCGGATGTAGGACTCGATCCCAGGACCCTGGGATCACCACTCAAGCTGAAGGCAGTCGCCCAACCAACTGAGCCACCCAAGCGCCCTCAATTGTATATTTATTTAAAAAATTGAGGATGGAGCACTATGTCCCTGCCCTGGGAAGACTGTGCTAGGAACTAGGGAGTTCAGTGCACACATTTCGCTTTCTGGTAATCCCACTTGCTTCGTAAAGGGAACTTAGAGAGCCTAGAAAAACGTATGGTTGATTTCAGTCTGACACCTCTTCAAAATATGAGAATACTCTTCTCATCTGGACTGTCATAAGCTATCTATCACACATCCTCTTGCCCTTCTCCTCTTCATCTCCTGTCAGAGCCCAAATCTTATTCTTCTAAATACCACCCTACTCACCTTTCTGAATGTCTACTGCTCTAGGGGTCATCTGTCCATCCCACTCTCCCCTTCTCCACCTCTCTGTGCCTGAGAGCTAGAGCATATGAACCATACCAATAGCTCCCTAGCCTTCCAAGTTATGGTTCACTTTCTGCTGGGTCATAGGGTGCCACATTCATTCTTCTGCCAAAGGTCCCAGCTCCTGACCAGTAGCCCTTTCAGACAGCCCTCTTCTCTGGGCTCCAGTAACCACTCTGTCTCATGTTCCTACAAGCCCAGGTAGGAAGAGTTCCCCATCAGTTCAACCCTGGGATAGGGTATCTCCTTTAGTGGCACTTTCACCTTGCTCATGCCTTTGTAAATCACCTCCCTTTTCAATTTCCCAGTGCTGGGAGCAAGGGATGGGATGAAGTCAAAACCATCCAAGAAATTAAAAGGATGTTATAAGCCAGATCTTCTTTATAGTAGTTAGAGACAACTTCATACATTGGGGCAGGTAGTAAAGGGAGCAGCAGGAAAGAAATCATTAGCAGAACTTTATAGCACCATTTTAGCAATTTTCCCTCCCATTCTGGATGTCCAGGCTATAAGTGAGACAGTTAACAATGAAAGTATGTTAAACCTTCTTTTAAAGAGGGTTAAAAATGGGGGACCTGGGGGTGCTTCGGTGGCTCAGTCGTTGGCGTCTGCCTTTGGCTCAGGTCATGATCCCAGGGTCCTGAGATCAAGCCCTACATCAGGCTCCCTGCTTGGTGGGAGGCCTGCTTCTCCCTCTCCCACTCCCCATGCCCGTGTTCCCTCTCTCACGGTCTCTGTCAAATAAATAAATAAAATCTTTTTTAAAAATGGGGGACCTGGGTGGATCAGTCAGTTAAACATCTGACTCTTGATTTCGGCTTAGGTCATGATCTCAGGGTCGTGGAATCGAGTCACACTTCAGACTCTGTGCTGAACACGAAACCTGCTTGGGATTCTCTCTCCCTCTTTCTCTGCCCCTCCCCACCCTGCACACATATGTGGATATACATTCTTTCTCGAAAGAAAGAGGGAAGGGAAGGAAAGGGAAGGGAATGGAAGGGAAGGGACGGAAGGGAAGGGATGGAAGGGAAGGGAAGGATGGAGGGGAGGGAAGGGAAGGGAAGGGAGGAAGGAAGGGTTAAAATAATAAATACCTATAGGTGTGATAAATTCTGTAAGTAAAACCAGTTTTCCTCATCTATAAAACTAATTATTATTATCATCCTTACATTAGAATGGCTTAGCATGGGCTTTTACATGTATTTTCTCACTTGGTATGTTCCTCATATCAGCCTTATAAAGTGGATAACACTGTTCTCCTCTATAATGTAGAAAAATAAATTCAGAGTTTAAGGGAGTTGCTTACAGATTCAGAAAAGCAGGACAGGTAGATGTTCAGGGCTCTATCCATTGCATAAGCCTAGTTCAGGAAAGGAGTATACTGCAGTGTCAGGCTGACCCATAAATTTCACTCTATGTCAATTCCCATTGGTTGATTATGGTTGCCCAGAGTACTGCATTAAGAAGGATTCTGAGGCTGAGCTTAAATTCAAGAGAAAAGTGTATCGATTAATTAGCAACATGTGGCAAAACAAAACTTCCCCATATTTTCTACCCATGGCACAGTATTTGAGAGCATGGGCTTTGAAGGTTCATAGACCTGCATTTGGGCCTGATTCAGTCTCTTCTGATCAACCTTCTGGGCCTTGGTTCCTTCATCTACAGTCAAAAGACCATAATACTAACTGCCTCATGGAGTAGATCATTTTCTTTCCCAACCTAAATTTATTTTCATATGAAAAGGAGCTGTCCTCCTCATCTAAGAGGACAAATCATTCACAGAAAAATATCAACAGTACCCATTCTAGACGTCACAAATCACTCAATAAAGAAGCAAAGTGCAGGAGGGGAAGGCCTGGGCTTAGAGACAGGAGTTCTGGAGTCTGACCCAGTTCTGCTTTTATAATTTATTCTAGAGTCACAGAGATGTCCAGGAAGAGTTCTCACTGGAATATAAGTCCAGCAAAATGTACTAATCAGAATCTTGTTTAGACACAAGTTGGAATATATTGATGGCACTTGAAAATCAACAAGAAATTCTCCCAATATATTTATCAGTCTTCCTTAAATGTGTGTCCTGTTTATATGTCTTGATGAATTCTGAATGAGCTATGTCATTATGGACAAGTCAGTTAATTTTTCTAAGTAATAGTTTTTTAATATATGAAAGTAGACCTTTAAGATTGCTTAAACAAAAAAATTTTTAAAGAGTAACTTTCATATTGGAGAAAGGATTATAGGAACAATATTCTCAATTTCCCAGTTTCCTATAGTGTTACATCATCCTTATAATAAAAAAGTAGTCATAATATAATAATTTAACATAAGTTTGAAATGTTAATCTTAGAATCAACTTATCTTTCTCTTTTATTTTCCCATTGTCTTTTATTCCTTCACTCACTTTTTAAGTTTTTGTAATGCCTTTTTTTTTACTTTTACAAACAGCTTCATTTCCTTGCAGAATGTGATATGTGTGTACTATGCGCATATATTGTTCATGATAATGACCGAGGTTTGCCAGATAGCCTTCCGGCGTGAAATACTTACTCCTTGTGCCTGAAATTCCACCTTTCTTTTAATAGTCAAAACTATTGCTCTCATTTGTGTTGTCTTTTCCGTTACAAATGCTCCTGGGAGGGACAGCAGCATAAGTCCCCAAACCTTAGTACAGCTGAGTTAATTAGAAGTGTTCTGGAAGTTACAATAGTAGTTTGATATTACTGAGACCCTAGGGAGGGTGAGAAAGAGCTGGAAACAGGGAGGCTGCTGAGTGTTACAGGATTCCAGAAGGCCGGTCCCAATCAAAAGCTATAATACAGAATGACATACCTCTCAAACTTCTCTATTTTAAAGCACAGTATTTTAAACTGGATGTGTTTCAGCCATTAAAACCATCACATCCATATGAATTCATGGTTTAAAACTGTATTTATGTTATAAATACAATTTAAATTTTTAAAAATCTTTGTAGGTAATAAAACCATTGTCACTTAGTCAGAAGAAACCAAGTTGAGCTCAGGTTTTTGCTCCTGATCTATATAACATGTAAATGGCATGTGATCTCTTACTCCCTAAATCTGGAAAGATATGTTTCATCATGTCTTTGATCTCGTGTATTTATAATTTTCTCTTCTGGTTGGTCAAAGTGTCATTCTGAGATTCAACAGTGAATGAATGAATGAATATCTATATATATAGATATGATGTTCATTAAATATGTATATATACACACATAAAACATATAGCTCACAGCTCACATATCTTATTTAAGTGGCTCTTTCAGGAAGATTTATAACACTTTGCTTTACAAAGAAAGTTTAAAAAGAGAAAGAAAATGAAATAAAACAGTGACTGTCCCCTAGTGCAATTACTGTGTCAAATACTCCCCTAGGGAAAGGAATTTGCTCTTATTGTGAAATAAATTAATATAGAAACCAGACTCCTGCGGTAACTTTTCTTTATCCCCAGGCAGTATTTTCCCACTACTGCTCTCAAAATTCACTTTTGGCGATACACATATGGGAGGTTGGAAATAGCTAGAAATTATATGTTAGAATTTTAAATATATTCCCATTTCCAAAAATGTTAGCAGCTCCCCAAATTATCAGGGTGTGCACAATCATTTAGAGATTGCCTGCCCCAGAAATCAATTGCTTGTCTTCTTCATCCTTAGGAAGGGAGAGAGCTCTCTCTCACCATCCTTTCCCCCTTGCCACACATCAGGATTTCTGTCCCAGCAGCCGCCACTTGCCCAGAAAATTTGGAAGGACAAGGCCCACTGGGCTGCAAGAAAAGCACCAAAATGGCCAAACTTAGCTAGTCCTTTTTCAAGACCCACAACCCAGCCTTTACTGAGTACCTTCACTACTCAGGCTGCTAGCCCAAGTCTGTGATTCTTAAATAGGTACTCACTGCTCAATTAATACCCCATTAGCCTCCCACTCTGTGAACAGCAAACCACTGGACAAAATTCTCTTCACCCTGACCATATTATGAATGAACTTAGAATCAATCGTTGAAATCCATGCCAGCTGAAATTCACTCTAACCTAATCTTAAATCAACAACATAAGGGCAGTATATGCAAAATTGATTAGGGGAAGTCTTAACCAAACTACAGTGCAAAGCAGGGTCTATGAAGACGAGGTTATTTATGGGAAAAAAAAAATCTGGAATATATAGTGCAAATAAATATCAGGCCTGGAAATGCCGATAATAAGTGAATGTTCTATGTTGACCTTTATGGTCTAAGAGTATGTGTGCCTGGTCTTTCTTTGTCATGGGAGCCTTGCTGATGAACCAGCTCAAACCGCTTCTTATAGTTCACTCATTGGCAGATATTTCTGTCTCTAAATGAAAAAACTCAACAAAACATAGCAGCAACTCACACTTACTACATTCTTTGTGTTGGGCTTTGATCTAAGAGCCTTATATGTTTTAATTTGTTTAATCCACACAGCCTGAAAGGTAGGTATCATTGTGATCTCCATTTGATGGGAAAGAAAACTGAGGCGTAAGATCATAGCTATTACTGCAAAGAACAGAGACTAAGCAATCCCTCTATCGAGGCCCTGTGTCCTACACTATGAGCATTGTTACTAGAAGAAGTTTTAAATGCCAAAAGGCTCAACAGTAAGTATCGTTATCTACCATTTATTAAGCACCAATGATGTTCCTTTGGGGTGGGTGTGTATGAAAGTATAGTGTATTTGCACTCTTTTATTTTTAGAATCATGCTGACTCTTGGCGGCAGGATAATGAACTGGTTAAGAGCAAAGCTGTGGAGTCAGACTCTCTCGGATCAAACCTCAGCTCCACCACTGCTAGCTGTGTGACCTCTCACAAATTACTTGACCTCTCTAAGCCTCATCTATAAAATGAAGACAATAATGGCACCTGCTTGACGGGGTGGTTGTGAGCACGAAAGGAGATCATCTAAGGAAAGTGCTTAGAATGGGGCCTGGTGCACAGTGAGAGTTAAATAAATGTTATAATGATTTTCCTCTGTTGACAGAGAGAAAGGTTCCATAGTCAATAGGGAGGCAGTCAGTATGACTCCACCACTAAAAATATAACTGGTCACACTGTGGTTTTACACCAATAATCACTAAGACAATAAACTTTCCCTTTTTATGGTATTGATTTAGTTTAGTTTCCTTGGGCATTTCAGACAGTACATCTTTTGACCCATTTCTGGTATCTTCTGTATAGAGCATGGACTGAAGGAGACAAAGTCACTGGAGGGTGGGGAAGGGCCACAGAAACAGAGAAATGCCAAAAGCACTGTAAAATTCTAGGAAATTATAGTTTCCTCTACAAGAAACATTAAGGGATTGTATTCTTTTCCATTAATTCTTCTTATTATTGTATTATAAATAATACATTCTCACTATACAGAACTTAGAAGATAGAAAAAGGTACAAAAATGCTTTTAAGGGCGCCTCTCTCTCTGCCTTCCTCTCTGCCTACTTGTGATCTCTGTCTGTCAAATAAATAAAATCTTAAAAAAAAAATGCTTTTAAGTCAAAAAGAAGAAAGGAAAATTGACTCCCATTGTCTTGCCACTGTTAGTTTTTTAAGAATAGACAGTAAGCACTGGCATAACCATACCAACTGAGAATACAAGGTGTTCATTCTGATTGATTAATGCCTGCTATAACAATGGTTGTATATTTTGAACATTACCCCAATGCTTGTGTGCATGTTTCATTCTTATGTGTTTATTTTTTAATAATGTTAGATACATACTAAATATTGGCTCATTCAGATTTTTAAATTGTTTATCACTTATATAATAAATTTTTCCTGTCATTAGACATTCTTTGAGGGCATCATTCTTAAATCATCTACTAATAATGCATTGAAATAGATATACCATGATTTATTTAACTGTTCTATTACTGTTCAATATTCATGTAATTTCTCTCTTCTTTTTGCTGTTATAAATATCCTTGCAATAAAATTTTGAGTAGCTAATGTGTTGTCATTTGAAGCACATATTTACTTCCATAGCAAAATAACACTTTTTTTTTTAAAGATTTATTTATTTGACAGACAGAGATCACAAGTAGGCAGAGAGGCAGGCAGAGAGAGAGGAAGGGAAACAGGCTCCCTGCTGAGCAGAGAGCCCGACGCGGGGCTCGATCCCAGGACCCTGAGATCATGACCTGAGCCGAAGGCAGAGGCTTAACCCACCGAGCCACCCAGGCGCCCCGCAAAATAACATTTTAATTTTAGAACAAGCTGTTACTTCTACAAACCACTGGGTTATTTGGTAGGTTTGTAGAGATTCTGCTCCTAGAAATGCAATTTCTTACATATATCATTAAAGGTAAAGGAGTGTGAAAGTGTCCTATAAATGGGAAGCTGCTATACAACTATTCTTATTTATGGTAGTATTAAGATCAACCATTGGTATTACAGACTCTGGACTCTACCTTGACTTTTAGGCTTTTAGGACCTTAAGTCCTCATGACAGCCTTATTTCTCACCTAAAGAACATTATGATGCAATTTTCTCGGCCTCCTCATAGAGGTATCGCATATCCTTTTAGTGATCCTCACGTGATGATTCCACCATTGCAAACCCCAATTTTGGCATAACAAGGACCCAGGCGCATTTCCTTATACACATATCCCCGGTAAGAGCAAAAACACAAAATGGACATTTGTTGTGTGCTGTCCAACACATATTCTCCCTCTTTCTGGACACCAATACTCGGAATCTCTGTCCCCTTATCATCCAGGGGAGGTGGGATATATATCTCTACAGATGTGGATCTGTATCACCTCTAGATACAGAGGTGATCCCCTAAGGCTTCAGCACTTACTATGCACCATCCCCCAACCACAGGGATTTGCTCAGGGATGCACATGCAGCCCAATGTGAGCCAATAAGACCCAAGATGTTTCCAGCAAAGTAAAATTACCCTTTCTTCTAGGAGGGCTACCCTAAGGAACCACCATGTTTCCTCTGGATTTGTTTGTGTGAACATCTGGAACTGTTGATGTCATCTTGGTACCACAAGGAAGAAACCTATCGCCTTCTAGACACTATGATGTGGAACCTGAGAATGGAGTCAGCACTAGACACAGCCAAGCAGAGACACAAGGAAACTAGGTCAAACTTGGGAGTTCTAGAAAGATAGCAAACTAAAGATAATCTGAAAATCCTCCTACCATGAATATCTAGAAAAGCTGGATATACATTATTTTCTCAATGCAAGTCTGAACACCTACGGAGGAGGAAAAAAAAGTGAGCATTTTTGACCACACACACACACATACACACATACACATAGGTCAAGTCAGAAGTGTCTATCCTAGGCTACAGATGGTTGAGTGTTAGAAAATGATAAAAATGTCCAAAGGGGAGCTCTGATCCCTCTAGTTAAGCCACCTAGAAGACAATAACTTCATGAGTGGTAATTATGCGAGTGATGGGCATCTCTATCTTTCTAAATGGTCAACTTAGAACACTTAGGTATTGGGGAGGAATGACCACCACAGCAGAGGGAATTGGAGATGGGATCTGCAACACAAGAGAAGAGAGTTGGCAAGAACATAAGGAAATCATTCCGAGGCCTTGTTTGGAAGACATCTGTTTGGATACCTATAATATAATTTTTAGTACTTTCAAGCAAATGGATTTTATGCTGACTCTCATATTTATGCTGTAATCTTTGCCATATGTTAATGAGATCGACTGTACATGAGATAATCAATTTTTTCAGCAGCTTGTATCTTAAATGTTATGCTGGTCATCTTGATTATGAGCTTAAATACCAGCCTGGTGATGGATTCGCCTTTTAACTTTTCTTTCTTAAAAAGAGCAAAATTGGGAAATCGAAATACACCTCACATAGATTTTTCAATACTTAGTAAAAGTTAGTAATGCAGCTGAGCTGGCATTTAAACATGTAATCTGCTGACCTTGAATTCCAAAGCAATTTCTTGTCCCTTAAAAATTTGGAACATATAAAATTATATTAGCGTCAATTATTTTAATAATTTTTGTTAAAATTTATATTCCTCAGTTTCAGTGTGTTGGTATTATTACCCACTATCTCTGTTAGCCTTATATTCCCTCATTAATATTCATTGGAAGTATCTGTTACTTCAAAAAACCCAGACTAACTTTTGATTACATATTCATAAGCATTACTTTTAAAGGTTTTAAAGGTTCCACCTTCATTGAAAATAACAATTTGTGCTTCATATTATTGTAAGTGACACCCCAGAGGTGGGCTGAAGTAATGAATCAGGACAGACTTCAACTTATCCTAGCAACGACCTAGCTTCCCCAGTCTACAGCTGAACATTGTACTGTTCTCATGTCCATCAACCATCGCCTTACCTGATGGAGGTCTGAAAATAAATACCACAGATGATGACTTCAGTCCAAAGCAGGATTCTTCTTAATAGATTCCTTGGCAGGATTTCAGGAAGGTTGTGAATACCCTGAAATAGTATGCAAGATCTGGGGTGCAAGTATATGGCTATTTGGGGGGGGGGTTGTTTTTTATAAAGAAAGGCTAGAGTTTTTATGAGATTCTCAAAGGAAACTATGATGGTTATTGTGATGATAAGATGATGATGATGGTGGTGATGACGATGATAGTTTTGAACACCTAGGCTATGAAGTAATATCTTGCTAGGATTTGCTTCCAGTGGTAGGGGAAGGCAGTACATAGGAGATGAGATTTGTTGAAAAACCATTTGATGATGATATGGAGAGTCACATTCTCCAGAATGGAAAGTTTCTAGGGATAGATAAAGAAATGCTACATAAGTCTGGGCTTGCCTCTCTTCGAGACCTGTTAGATCAGCTCATGAATGTTTGTATCCAATGCCTTCAAGTGGATCTTAACAAGAGAAAAAAAATTTTTTTTTAAAACCACTACAAAAGACATGATCAAAAAATTTTTAAAGCTGTTCCAGCCTGCCATACGTAGAAACAGATGACTATAGCCCAAAGATGACTCACACGCAAATGATCCCAGGCATCTAAGGCTTTCTGTACCCACTCAAACAGGAAGCAAGTAGTCATGCAAGTCAGACTAAGAAACCCTGCCACCAAAGATGACCCATACTCAGCCCTTCCTCAAGTCAATTCTCCATAGTGATCCAGGATACTCTGAGGCCATGTACAAGCTACCTGTGGGGAAGCCCTCCCAGGAAACCAACAGCTTCCCCTACACAAAGTAAGTCTGGGGGCACCACCAACACAAAACCTTCCATGGGAACTAGCCAGGGTGTGAACTTTGCTCTGGTCTACCTCTTGCACTGCCTCTTGGATTTGACCTGCCAAGCTTATCCCCATCCAGCAACAGCCTCCTTCTCTCTGGATTGATTCCCCAACTACAATCTTAAGCTTCCTAGCTTATTTCTCTGATTAGCCTTTATTTGGGTATTTCAGTCAAGCAAATATCTACCAGCTACCAAAAGGCCCTGGCGAGAAGCTGTGCAGCTATCAGGAAAAAGTCACAGTCCCTTGCCTCTGATAAGCTCATGGCCCAGGCCTTGGAGACCTGAATATTTAGCTTTAAGACTATACAGTCAAGTCATAAAAGAGCCCATGGCTTCTGAAAACATTATTATAACATATTCCTTAAATGCAAGGGTCTTCCTAGAATGAAAGGATCCTAGTGCCTCTGGATTATACCACTATTTGAGTCACATTCCTGAGCAGGCTTGTCAAAAACCAATATTCCCCACTACCTGAGAACTAGGCAATGTTCCCATAAAGGACCACTCTGTGCTTCTGAAATACACTGCTTTTCAAAGAATCTAGAGGCCTCACAATCATTACTCTGAAGGAATTTAAACTGGCAAGAACTCAGATCCCAATCTGATTGTACAACTATCACAAGTAACTTTGGGGTAATGATATATCTTTTAATATCTATACAGGGGCAGTCCCTCTGCCTCATACCCTACACATCTCATTTAATCCTCATGACAACTCTATGAAAAATTCATTACTTTTTTTTTTTTAACAAATGAAACACTGTGACTTGAAAAATTTCACAAGAGTACTTGTAGCAAAGCTAAAAATCAGACTTCTGACATTTGTTCTCTGTGTCTTATATTTTCTGAAAATTACCTTTTTCTGTAAAGATCTCTTACAATGCCCAGATAAACTCTGTACTTCAGCTTAACTACCTGGGTTGTTACAAGCCATCTGCCCACTGAGTATTTTTTCCCTTGTAACAGGGAGCAAGAGCTAGAGAAGATACCAAGTAGTATTTTTAAGAATTCATTTACCCATTCAACATTTATTAAGCATCTTACTATGTGTCAAATGCTATATTGGGAATCTGAGTGGAAACATCATGTTGGCCCTTCACTAACTATGAATGGAAAGAATGCGAGAGGACATCCAAACACCAAAATCCCTATAGAATAACTGTCCCCAGACTAACTACATCTGTCTTCCACATCCTGTCTGTCCTCTTTCTATGGATTTTCTACCTTCCTTTCTCAGATACAAAAGCTCTCATGCTCTTTCCTTCCGAGGCCACATCAGTATTTATGTCAAGGAAAGATCTCAATCATTCATTTGTATTTTCAGTAGGAATTTCACTATCTGAGAGGGAGGTCCTAGGGTTTTTAAAAGTAACTTCCGGGGCACCTGGAAGTTACTTTTAACCTCAGTGGGTTAAGCCTCTGCCTTCGGCTCAGGTCATGATCTCAGGGTCCTGGCATCGAGCTCTGTATCGGGCTCTCTGCTCAGCAGGGAGCCTGCTTTCCCCCCACCCCCGCCCCGGCCTGCCTACTTGTGATCTCTCTCTCAAATAATAAATAAATAAAATCTTAAACTGATTTCTTATTAAAGAAATCCCACACGGTGGCAAGCATGGCCAAAATTATAACTTAGAAACTGCCAAAGTGCCTTCCCAGAGTCATATTTGATACAGGCAGGTGTTAGAAGAAAGAGTATTTGAGAAAAAAATAATTATAACCCAAAACTTTGTCTGCCCTATCCTTCATCTTACCTTCTTTATCTGTTAGAAGAAGCTGCCTTCTTACTTTTCTGAGATCTCTGGCATGATCTTTACAAGATGATTATTTCCAGAATTTCACTTGTACTAAATTCCTACTATAGCAATTCTCTCCAAGAAGAGGGAAGCTCTAAAGAGCTAGATCAAACTCCCCAGGTGGGACACGGAGACAGTTGTAGTTTGAGAAAACGTATTCAGTATTATGCTTTTATAGTTGAAAAATGAAAACACGACCATTATTTTCACAGCACAGAAACTCGAGTCCGGAAAAAAAATAGACTTCACTGGTGAGAATACAAAACACAATGATTTTTAATGTAGATGGTGGAGGTTGGGGAGGTAATAAGGAGTATATCATAATCTTGGCAGTGAAGGAAAGGAATTTTAGGCATATCAAAGTAAAGTACAGGCTTTAAAATACTGAGAAACACTCGCCTGTTCCATGCTCAACTTACATGGTGAATGAGTAAATTAATGTGTCTATTTTCATCATCCTCTTACTGATCTCATATACATTTTACGACTACCAGATCCCTCCAATTACACCTACTACAAGTGCAGAGGAACCAGCTGCAGTGGTCCCCATTATGGCTTAACCCTGCACAACTGTTTTCAGGTCACCTAGCGTATCTCACCTTTTATGGTAGCCTTGGTACCCCACAAAGGAGAAGGGCAGACTACTGTGCCTGAACCCAAGAGCATAACCAATGCCACCAGCACAATCAACTGCACTGTGTTGGAGACCTGAAGGGCTGACTTGAATCTTTATAACCCAGGTGCCCTGGATCTATGTCAACAGTATCCAAACTCAGTTCCCTCCACAGCAAGGCAGCCTCCAGTCTGTAAAAATTTAAAGTGAATTTAGATACCTTCTCTATGAAGTGTCTGCTTTCATCTCTTCATGCTAGGTCCTGATCAAACACCTCCACCAGCAGCCTTGCCACAGGGCTCCCCAGCAGTGGCCATGGCACATAGGGACTCTAGGCGATTTGTCACAAGAAGCTGATCTTCCTTCTTCCCTAGTGATTTCTGAGTGACGCCAGAGAACCAAATTCTGTTCAAAAGGGTATAAACAGCTGAGGAGCTCATCAGAAAGCACCACTTAGGAATTATTGCGTCTGTTGTTTTGTTTATTTCCCTAGAAATCTGAGGGCAGAGAGAGCTAAAGGAATGGATGGGATCTGCAAACAGCCAGTTTGGCTGGTGACCCTTTGTGCAAGAGGGGACTGATCCCATGTGGAATGGACATGATGGTCCAGAGCCAGATGCAGTTTGACCTCCTCCTTTGAGGACAGCAAGATTTGGGGATTCAAAAACTAGACCTTCCTGTAAAGAAATAAACTTTCCCTTCTCCTTGTTCCATAAAAAGTTCATTCCTTGAACTTGAATGTGCATAGGAATTACCAGGGGATCTTCTTAAAGTGCAAATCTGATTTGGTCAGCTGGGGTAGGGCCTGAGACTCTGCATTTCTAACAAGGCTGATGCTGAAGGTCCTTTGACCTTACTCTGAGCAGCAAGTCATTGTAACACAGCCAATTATTCAGATCGGTCACCCCTGAGGAGTGGGGTGGAGGTAGGGGAGGGCAGGAGGAGGAAGGTAGAAACGTAATTGATATTTCATGCACTTGCATGTATTCTATTTTTTCCCCATCTTATCTTTGTAATTTAAAAAAGTCAAATACATAATCTGGTGGGTTTGAAAGAAAGAATGAAAGAAAAGAAATGAAAGAAGAACCAGCTCTGCATTTTTTCTTGTTACAGTATCAGAATTTGCTCACACCCTGCCCGAGGATATGGCTAGGGAATTCTGGTATATCACAACCTGACACTCCAGCATGTGGGAATTAGAAGGCTCTTTCCAAACAGGAAAAGAGCTGTCCACTGTCATGGTCAGACCTCGATTAGATCTGTACTTCTCAAACCAAGAAGCATGGGTGTTCACAGGCCAGAGGGGCCCAAGGCCATAGGATAACCAAGGCGCATCTCCCTGGATATGCATAGATGCGGGTGGGATCAGTTAACATGCATAATTTAACTGGTAAGTAATCTATAACAGAATTTATATCAAAGTAAAATGGATATTTTATGTAACAGAGTTCAAACATTAAATATATTTTTCAGATAAAACAGGCACTTGAGGGATGCCTGGGTGGCTCAGTTGGTTGAGCAGCTGCCTTCGGCTCAGGTCATGATCCCAGCGTCCTGGGATCGAGTCCCACATCGGGCTCCTTGCTCATCAGGGAGCCTGCTTCTCCCTCTGCCTCTGCTTGCCATTCTGTCTGCCTGTGCTTGCTCTCTCTCTCTCCCTCTCTCTCTCTGACAAATAAATAAATAAAATCTTTAAAAAAAAAAAAAAAAAAAAACAGGCACTTGAAAGAAACTTTCTCCTTGTTGCCCAGACCTGAGTGTCCCCTGTGATGGAGGGGCATCTTGGTAGAAAACCTGAAGAACTGTTGACTGACATGAACCACAGTGAGGCTGAGGCTAATAATCCCATGACTATCTCTGGGAATACAGACAGGGAGACTCCCCCAGCAACAGCATTTCCCAAAACTGCAACCCCAATTCAGTCATCCACGAGAGCTTAATTGTCTTGTCCCACACCTAGGTGTCACTCCCCAGCTGTACAATCTTAAATTTTCAGCTGAATTGAACATCACCCACCACTAATCCCACGAATACCATGTATCTGCAACTGAATTCCTTCCAAAAACTCCTTGGCTCTACACCCACCCCTTCCAGACTTGCTCCTCCTTACAACACATTTATCTCCCTGAATCTGGTGAGAAACAGAGCACTTCCCCATCTTTCTCTCTCTTTTACCCACAAGATCCAGTCTCTAAATCCGATCATCACTGACGATGCCAACCATCTCGGGAGGCCACTCCCTCTCCTGCGTGGTTCAACCTTCATCTTCTCTCACTGGACTACTGCCATGGCCTCCAAGCCAGTCTCCCTGTTCTGGGCTTCTCTCACCTCCATATTTCCTCCACACACTGGCTGCTGGAGTAATCTTCCCAAAGCATGAACCCAGACATGCCCTTTACTATTTAAGAGCTTAATGTGATACCCATCCCGACCTTCTGTCGGGGTCAGATCCAAACTCTAAAACCATGCTTTCTGAAAGGGCCACCAAACTACTGTTCCAAGCTCAAACCCTTTGCACAGGTCCTCTCCCGCTTGACTTCCCCTTACCACACCCTGCTCCAGGGCCACTACTTGACACACAACTCCACTTCTGTCTAGAATGAGTCTTGTACCTTCTCCCTCTGGTGAAATCTCCTATCCTTCAAAGCCCAGTTTAAATATTACAAAATTTATGAAACATTCTGCAGACCTCTTTGATACAATCCTTCTCCCTCCTGGCTCCCACAACACCTTGTCCTCGTCTCTATTATTATTATCCTTTGCCACAGCATCAGACGTGAGCTCTTCACACACAAGAGCTAAGTGCCACCTGTCTTAGTAGCTCCGGAGTCTAGTCCATATTAGCCCACTGAATGAGTGCATGGATTAATGGTTTCTTTCCTATCCAGCTTTCTATATAATCCCATTCTTTCTGACCCAAGTAGGAGTCTGCTGACCTTACCTGAGGAGAGACCGGATTGAGGGACCATTAACCATTTCTCCCCAATTAAAAAAGTCCTGCCCTTAGCCCAAGGGAATGCCCTGAACTAAAACCTTACAGGGAGGCCTGGGTCCCGTTTTCCTGGGTCTCTTACATCAGTCCACTGGTGGCACTACTAATTTCTAGCAGTGGGATAGGGATAGAGAGAGCAGATATATTTCTGGGCAAGAATTCAAGAGAGAAGAATTGGATGTCTCTAACCTCTGTAAAATCAAGCTTTTGTAATTTCAAAATGCTGGGAATGGATTCCCAGGACATAAAAGTATACAAGAACTAGAAATCCAAGTGAATGTGATTAGAATTGTCAGTGCTTATACACATTAGGTCTCTAATACTTATGTCAACACAAGCCAGTGCTGTCCTGAATTAAAATGTGAATGCCCCTCATGAATGTCATGTCTTCATAACCAAACTGTAAGCTCCTCATGAACTTACACTGTGTTTTTACCTACACTGGGTTAATTCTCTGGGCCTAATGTTGTCCTTTTAAAAGAGGAGAATTCTCATAAATACTTAATGATCAAGGGTTGACTGTATACATGTGTGTCTATATATACTAAGTAATTTTTTCTTACACTATGCCTACAGCTCTCACTTAAAAAATGGAAAGAGATGGAACCAATCAGGTTTTGCAAACAAAACAAGCACGTAGACCTGTGCTGGTACCCAGATGGGTTTTGCTTTTGGTCCTGCCAGAGGCAGGGGGATAGATTAGTTAACTCCTCCAGGGGTCTTCCAGCCCCGTGGCTTCACTCGGCATTTTCTCCCTGAGAGAGTCTATGCCGTCAACTCTATAACCCAACACGGAAGCATCGTCACTGTGGATTGGATCTGGCACCCAGAAACCACACTGCTGAATCTTAAGAATGTTAATATGGATAATTTAAACCTCATAAATAGCTTCCCATAATGTGTTTCTTGCCTGAGGGGGTCTTTTGGTTGGAGTGCAGTACAATCAGCCTTGAGTTTGCAACTTTAAAAGGAAAGCAGAATATGAGAAGTATAAAATTTTATGTAGCTTTTTCTTTCACAAGCTCATGTTTATTGAAAGAGCCGGTGGTAAGTCAAGGGAAAATGGAGTTGTAAAAGAGACGTTGTGAGGTTGATTAAGCTCTCTGTGGGTTCTTCCTTATTAAATTGGTGTGGTTACAAAATCAAAAGCTAATTATTCCGAGTACTCTCACCTGAGATGGGCAGCCCGCCTGTGCTGTGATGGTTTACATGGAATCTTTAGGGGTCAGAGATAAAATTTGGGTGATGACATCTAGAGAATGAATAAAGCAAGAAAAAAAAAGATGTAACTCTACTGCCCTATTCCTAATTTATAAACCAAAAAATGAGAACAAAAATTGGGCATAAAGACCTAGTTTAATCATTATTTCCATAACACTTGTTATCTTTTTAAGTATATGTCTTCATTACCTTCTAAAACAAGAGTTCAGATTATCAAAGAGACTCTTCTACAGACTGCACCTTATGTGTGCTTAGAAATTTCTTTAGAGATACAGAATTTGCTAGAGAAGTTTCACACCAAGGAATCCTCCCACAAGATGTTTGTAGGCAGTCAGTGCCCTTGGAGAAACCCTCCTGAATGAATTCAGGAGAACATCTGCCTTTGCATTACCTGGCTACCAAATCCAGAAGTACTTAGCAGGAAATACTGAGCAATTTAAGAGATTTTAATTTGTAGTCCATTTCATAGTTACCAGAGAAATCGGACATCATGAAGAGTTCAGGAAATGCTTTTTGATATAAGATCAGGTTGGCTGAAGAGCAATGTTTGAAAATGCAGGTTGTAGAGTATCAGCTTCATCGGGTGCTTGAGAGAATTAAATGGGAAAACATCAAAGTGCTTGGATATGGTTAAGTTCTCACTACTGTCTGCTATTAATTTAAATATGTGAAACTCATTGCTCCAGAAACCTAACCAACAAAGAAAATAGTTTATGATCTTAACTTCTGGTGAATTTATAAATTATTAAACAAGTCTCAATACAGAATATTGTATCATTAATTCAAATATTTTTATAATAAATTGTTCCTCTAAACCCCATGCCTTTCAACAAACTCCAATGATATAGTGATTTTATTTGTACCTATAATCACTGTGAGAGGGACCCAAGGTCTCCCTGGGAAGGCTTCTGTCCTCCTCTATGAGGGTGGGTGGTGAGGTTCACACAGCCGAGGTAACCCCATGACAATGAGTCCACATAGTGAAGGGCAGAGGACCTGAGCAAGCTGTCAAATAGCACAAGACCCTGATAAAGCCACTTCACTTCCCTGGGTCTTGATCTCTACATCTCTAAAACGAAAAACCCCAACTACATGGCTCGGTTGTCCCTGTCATCTCTCAGGTTTTGTACTCCTACCCACTAACAACAAAATACTTGCCATTCTGAGTAACTGACTGGTCTACTTATTTGGCAACCAATGAAAGTACCATATATGAATTATAAATGTTTAAGAAAGGTGTTCTTTGTCAACAGTGGCTTTGTCTTAGAAATAAAACAACAGTGCAGAGAAGGTCCTCTTGATCTGATGACTCAGTTGGTACTTCAGAATCTGGTGGTGACAGAGGGTTGTCACTAGATACTTAAACCATAAAACTGCACCACAAAGTGTACCTGATTGTGTGACCTTTACTGCTGGAGTAAGAGTTCTACATGAGTTTAAGTTTGCTGTCCTTATGTGTTAGTTTTGTAAAAGTTCAGAGTACACCTTTTAAGATACATGTGAAATGAAAATATGTCACTGCACTGGAATCTAGCACATCATTCTGGTTCTGATACTAATTAGTTTTCAACCTCACACAAGCCAGGTAAACCACTCTGAACCTTTTTCTACATATAACACAGAGAAGTTCTATCTGACCTATCCATCTCACAGGGTTAATAGGATCAAGAGACACAACAGATGTGAAAACCCACTGAAAAATAAAAACCACCATACAGATGCCATAAACTGTTATTCTGTTCTGTCAAAGAAATGGGATGATCAGTTAATTCAACTGGAATGGATTCAACATGCCAATTCTGAGAGGTGAAAGAGACCTCCCAAATGGATGGACTGACAGAGTTTTCCATCTAGATGCTTACTGCCCTGTCCGTTCAGCCCAAGTCAACCTGAAGGCATCCCTTATGTTACACACCCTGCTTTGTCAATTAAGCTCTCATTTAGATACTTGGGTTTTAATTACACACCAAATCTTGGCCTGCTGCAAAGCTAAACTGATGGGGGGTGGGCCATCTTTAAAACCTACATGCTGAACCTCCAGAATAAATGAACCAGTTGCCACCCATGAACTGTCACAAGTATGGAGTATGTGTCACAAGTTGGGTATATGGAGTATGGACTCTAGTTGTAATGTAACAGAGGACCTCGTTCATTTCACTGCAAGCTTACTATAACCATGGTTGAGTCCTGAGTCCCCGCTTCCTATAGCCTGTTGCCACAACTTTACTGCATGACTACTTACTTTCTTGGTTTTCAACTAGAAGTGAGAAACAAATGTTTTGAGAGCATTTTGCACCTTCAATAAAAAGAGGGCAACAAGAAAATGTGTTGCAGGATTTTTCTCTATTCCAGAAAACTAAAATAAAATCACAAACCCAAACACCACTGAAACGGTCATAGTAATTAGAAAAATCAATACCATTTAACAAGTCATAGTCTAAAAACCACAGGAGTGCCCTCTTAGGAACAGAGGTTCCTTTTCCTTTCTTCTTTACTTCATATCCAATTTTTGGATCACTATTAAACATTTAACTGGATTGATTCCATTGACTGGCTGTATTTTGACAGCTCGAAGTACCGTGTTATTTAATTAACTCATTTTCAATTAGCACAGTCGCTGCTAACCTGATGTAACTTGTGTCTCCTCAGACTCCAGAAAAAGAGAGAAAGGAGGCCAATGGGACGGAGGTTTCTGTTGCATATCTTATTTTGTCAGAAGTTTCCAGTTCAGGTCAGAGTCATAAAATAATGTATTTTTTGTGGTTAAGTGTTAACTGGCAGCCAGGTGCTAAGAGAGTGCTGAATCAGCCCAGGAGAGGGGGCAGAAGGAAGAAGAAAGTTTGGTTTATAGGCTGAAGTGAGCAAAGGAAACAGAACCTGGCGAGTTATATATTGCTCAAGGCAGGCACAGGTGGATGGAACTGCAGGCCAGGTCAGAAGAAGAGAAAGATTTATGTTCTGTGCAAACAAAAGGGCAGAAGAAAAATCACCAATCCGGTTGGGCAGCACTGAAGTGAAGGAAACAGCTGTTCATACAGTGAGAGAATGGTCAGGTAAGACAGGCTGGAAATAGTAATCAGAAGGCCATCTGCTGACCTGGGACGGCATGCCCTCGAGGCACGGAACAAATCCTGTCCTCCAGGAGGCCACGCAGAGAGGCCTGTACCGGCCAGGCAAGTAAACAATGCCAGGACGAGGCATTAAAGTTACATGAGCCTCAAGTAAGAAGTTGCCCAGCAAGTTTACTTCCGAATGTGAAGTCGAGTGGAAACACAGTGTTTTCTTATTTGAGAACTTGGCAAACCCACTCTACCCGGCCTCTCTGTGAAGCAAGAATGTGGAGAGGTAGTTCATCAAATGTCAGTGCCCATTACCCATCACCTTATCCGGAGGCTGCTGCTCCGCCCCTCCTGGCAGCTGGGGGGCTGGCTGTCAGACTTGCACTTGGAGCAGCTGCCGGCTTGGGGCTATTTCCACAGGACCCCAAGAACTTGCAGCCCAAGTGAGGAGAGTGGGTGAAAAGTGGTCTTTGACCATGAAAAGCAGTCCAATGGGCAACTGGATGGGCAAGCCAGAAGGGGCACAGAGAGGAAGGGGAAAACAAGAGCAGGAACTGGCAATGACCTTGCATTAATGGGCAGCACACCCCACTGAAATAAAGGCCCACATGAGTGGGGCTTTGCTCTAAGGAAGCCGGCAACAGCTGGGTCCTACCAATACTAATGAGCATCATTATATCTCTTGTACAAATGAGCCAAATTTCAGACAAAAGGTGGGAGAGAAAAAAGATTTATGTCATAACACAAAATACAAAATGTATGACCAAATGTCCCTAAAGAACCAACTGGTAATTGGTGAGACAAAAAAGGCAATCAGAAGAAAGTCCTGACTGTCCAAAGTACTAAGATTAATAAGATTAATAAGAGTGAGTGTTGTGACATTATTAGTGACCAAAATACAAAGCTGAAGTCAAATCCCTTGCCCACCCCACCCTCCCTTCTCTCTCCCTTACCCCTTACTTCTGTGTGTACTCATGGGGCTATAATTTAAACATGCATACAATACATATACATATACATGGGAAGAATGAAAGTAGTAACATTTATTGAATTCTACTGTATGCCACACACTCTTCTATATCCTTCATAGGTTTTAACTCCTTTAATCCTCACAACCTGCCTATGCCATAGATCACATTTCTAGCCCCATTTCACAGATGCAGAAAACATGACACAGAAAGTTTTATGTAGGATACCACAGCCGAGGGGCATCTGGGTGGCTCAGCCAGTTAAGCATCTGCCTTTGGCTCAGGTCATGATCCCAGGGTCCTAGGATTCAGCCCAGAGTCTGGCCTCCTGCTCTGCCTAAGTCTGCTTCTCCCTCTCTCTGCCCCTCCCTTTCCGCCACCACCACACACACCCCATCCGCTCTGCTTGTGCACACGCACATGTTCTCTCTCAAATAAGTAAATAAAATGTTAAAAGAGAAAAAAAAAAGAGAGAGAGAGAGAGATACCACAGCTGATAGGTGTCTGAGCTCAGATTTGAACCAGGTGTTCTAGGTCCCAGGCTAGCATCTTCAATCATAGCATTTTTTCTTCGTTTGAGATATAAAAATCTCAGACCAGGAACTTCAGTGATAAGACATTAATTTTCCATCCTCACAGCCATCCGCCTCTTCTTGCTCTCCATCCTCTACTCCTCATGTTTGCTGCTGAGATGTCATCCCCTCATCTCCCCCATTCAGATCCTTCTCATTCTTCGTGCCCCAGCTCAAGACTCAAGAGGTTAACTAGCTACGTGCCAAACCATTTCCTCTTCTTCCTCTGCCCACAGCTAGACTATATTTCCCAAGATCTCTTACATTTAGAGGTGGCCACATGACTGCACGCTAGCCAGTGAAAGGTAAATGGAAGTGCCAGGTGCCAGTTCCAGACCCGGCTTATAAAACTCTGCACATGGAGTTGAATGGAGGAAAGCATGGAGACCTGAGAAACCACATGCTGAAGACAGTGAAGCCAAATGACAGAAGGGTCCTGATCCCTAATCCCTGCTTAGAGGGTGGCCACCCTCTAATTAGGAACTCCCATGGAGGTCATTATGTAAGTGGGAAATAGACTTCCATCCATCATATCTGAGCCATTAAAACCGAGAGTTTGGTAGAGTTGGCATCTCTCTCTGTGATAAGCCCCTCAGAGATAGTCCATCCCAGCCTGGATTCCTCCTAACACATACCTTGCCAGCTTGTTCCTCAGTTGGGGTTATATGGTAAGCACTATACTAGAAAAGTCAATCATGGTGCCTACCATGTTCACCATCCCTGTCAAGGAACATGCCTCCTTTGTGCCACATGCAAAGGGAAGGTGCCCCCAAGCTATGCCTTGAGCATGTCTTTGTCCCTAATTAGATCAAGTGTGGCCCAAGTCTGCAAGTTGACAATAGTCCACTGAGGTGGTCTGATGTCCCACAATGCCCAGTGGTAATTAATGAAACCATTCAGATTCAACAATTTGGAAGATGCATGGGGGAATCCTGAAGGAATTAGCCTCTTAGAGTAGGATGAGAAAGAAGGCAGGCAGAGATGACCAGAGACCTGAGCTGTGCCAGAGTCTCACAATGCAGATCCTGCCACTGAGGGGTACACTGGTCAAGTTCATAGCAGCAAAAAGCAGTGGACTCTGGCTGATAAAAGCAAAAGGATAACAGGGGGTGTCTGGGTGGTGCAGTTGGTTAAGAATCTGACTCTTGATTTTGGCTTAGGTCATGATCTCTGGGTTATGAGATCGAGCCCCGCATCTGGCTCCACACTCAGTACAAAATCTGTTTGGGATTCTTTCTCTCCCTCTCCCTCTGCCCTCCCACTTGTGCTCTCTCTCAAATAAATAACATAAATCTTTTTAAAAAATAAATAAAAGGATAACAAGAAGCTCACAGGAGACCTCTGTCTTTTTTGCTTAAACAATAGGCATTTATTTCTCACATTTCTAGAGACTGGAAAGTCAAAAGACTGAGAGGCCAACAGATGTGACTCCTAGTGAAGGCCCTATCATACTTGCTGACAGCAACCTTCTTGCTATGTCCTTAAGTGGCAGAGAGAGAAAAAGAGAGCAGCAGAGCACAAGAGAGCTCTTCTTGTCACTTTGTCTTATTTTAATAAGGACACTAATACCATCAGAGTGTCCTTGCTCTCTTGATCTCATCTAACACTAATCACCTCCTAAAGAACCCCCTTCTAAATACCATCACATCGGGGGTGAGGGTTTCAACATAGGAATTTAGGGGCCAGAACAAAAAACACCCTTGAAAAGAAAGTTGGCTTGGGGGCTCTGTGGCCAAAACCACAGCCAAAATCCAGCTGTAGCTCTGTCCCACATGGTGCTGCCATCAACCACTCAATGAAGGGAGCTTGTTCCATTAGCACCACTGTACCAGACGCTGCCCTATTCATCTTCTGTGGCATTTGTCACCTCCCGCTTTCTGCCATGATCATTTCTGACCACTTCTGATCCTCCTATGAGAATAATGGATTCATTTCTCTGTGCCTCTCAGGGCCTCATCAGGAGTCTTCAGCGTAGTAGTTAAGTGAACCCATCATATATATGATGAGTAAAAAGAATTTCCATGTAATATGACAGCTGCCTAAAGTAGTAAAGCTGTAGTAACAGTAGTTACAATGTATTATAACTTCTTAGGTGCTTTATATGCACTCACTCTCTCACTTAATCTTTACAATAACCTTACTATGGAGGTGTTATTACCTCCATTTTACAGAGGCAGATGCACCGTCTTAGAGAGGTAAGCAACTTGCCAAATTTCACTCACCAAATAAACTGTAGGGTCAGAATTCAAGCCATTACTTATGTCTCCAAAGTCATGCTCATAACACTTTTAGATCATCTAAAATAGACCCCACTCCCTGCCACAGCTCCTGTTAAATGCCACCAAGATAATAAAAAAATTCCCATGGTCTATCTCTTCCCCTACTTTCTCTTCCCTCCTCCCCAAAAAGTTAATAATGGACAGACACATGGCATATCCGCCACAGATTACTGTGTCAGTCCATTCAGCTCATTTTAAAAAAATGATGCTAATTATTGGAGATAATGAAAATCTGCTCTTCAACTACAACCCAAGGGGAGGAATCCAATTGATTAACAGGGATTTCAACCCACGCATTCAATTTCTCTTGCTTGTTTCGTAATGGATGGGAAAAATTGGTTTGTAGATAGAGATTTTTGAGAGCTGAGTGTCTAGAACACTGAAGGGAGCCACCTCATTAAGTCCTAGGCCTGGTTAGGCAGGCTCTCAAAACCAGAGGCAAAGCCAACGGCAGGTAAACTCACTACAGGCATTATTTAATGAAAGTCTGCATGTTATCAGAGCACTCTTCCTGAGTCCTAGATTTTTCCTGTGTGTTTTTTCTTCCTCTTTCTTTTTTAACCATTCATTAGTCTTTAAAAAATGCAGCACTGAAGCAGTTAAAAATAAATCTAGGATTTACAGAACAGTAAGAACTTAATCATGGCAGCAAACTAAACCCCAGAGACAATTTTAGTCTCAAAGTTAAAATATGATGTATCTGACTCCGAGTAAATTGACTTTTCACAGAATACTCTAACAATGCATAATAGTCATGCACTCCAACAGAAGCTCCTGGGTATTGGTCCAGAGCCCACAACCAGCAGGAAGATCATAGTGTATGTTGAATAAAATTACCCATTCTAAAGGTCCTCAGCTATCTTGAATATTTTATTAAAAACCTTTTTGTGGTGGAGACCAACTGGGACCTCTTTCTCCTAGGAGCGAGCTGTCAATGGTAGTAGAATTGAAAACCAGACAGAGTCAAGCTTAATTAGATCTCCCCCCACCTCCAACCTCACATTACTGGTATTTTCTTTCCTGACCATGAAACTTGATAAATAATAATACAGTGGGATTCATTTCCCCAGACTTTTCAAAAAAGAAAAGCACAATGGTGGACAGGTGGAAAAAAAAATTAAAATGTAGCAACCAATTTTAAGACTCCAGACAAAATATTAACTGAATGCTACTAATAATGTGATCACAATAATGTAATCAGAAAACTCACAGAGGTGCTCAAGGGTGGCACCTGGCAAAGAGCAGCTGCAAATTCAGATCTATGAGTAAATGGTTTCTGAGTCCTGGCTTCAAGGCCAGCACTTTGCTGGGCAATGCAGGCAAAGTGACCATACCTTCTGGATTTTATGAAAAAACTTAAATGTCAAACATCCACTCCCCTCATTCCTGTGCATCTACATATTCTCATTAAAGCACATGTCCCAACTCTGGATCCAGAAAATGTGACTGCCGAAAGGATGGTGGACAGAACCCGCTGCACATGAAGAGTCTGTGGTTTAGTCACTGCAATAAAAGAGTAAGATCACCGGCACTGAGTCTGGACCACAGAGTTGGGAAATCTCCATTCTTTATATCACACCCACTTTTAGGAACTGCTATTTTCCATTCCGTGGCTTTAAAATTTTTCTAAGTCCTTCAGTATGCTAACTTCCCTTCTTTCTACATTTGTAGTGCAAGAACTCATATAACATTCTACTTGCCTCGTATTTTAAGGTGACTTTCTATTAATAGCATTATCTGTTACATAGCCTCATTTTGAGGACACCCCTTCAGTTAGTCTACCCTCTGCAATAATTTTTACAGTGTTGCATTTCAGAAATAATTTAATATGAGCCTGGTTTCTTTTGAAAAACGTGTGCCTATCCAATTTTCCCTTAGTTTCACAATACACATCTGCTGTTTCAATGATAACAGATGTTATACTGAAATTGTAATAACTTGTGAGTTAACTGTATTCAAAACTTTATAGTTACGCACGTTCCAATAACTTAATCCTCTACCATTATCTCTTCAAATTGATTTAGCCCTGCAGAAGTTGAAGAAAATCAAATATTCATTGTGTTTGCTTTGTGCATATATACAAAAATCACATCATGATTTATCTCTCTTGGTATTAATCCTGTCTTCTTTGGAAAGATAGGGTAAAAATCATAACAGGATCAACAATCCTTCCTCTCTTTACTCATGAAGATAAATTTCATAGCCAATTCGGGATTATTATGCATGCATCTGTGTGCAAGCTTTTTTATGGATTTGTAGGTGCCCTATAAATCCGATCTGCATTTCTAGCCATTTACCATTTAAATAAATGACCTTTCCTCTTATCTCAGGAACACAAACCTACCCCCATTTGGCCATTTTATCTTTTATTAGGAAAGCATCTCTCTTCTCCCAAAGCAAGCCACCTTTTTTTTTCCTCTCAAAACTCTCTTTTGTCTCCCCCAAAACCCCAAATCCAGAGATTACAACCCTATGCTGAAATGTGTGGATTATAATGAAACACCAACCAGTAGATGGTAGACAGTGGGCCAGTACAGAGGAGGGGTTGGGGGAGCATGTTAAAATCACAGTCTCCATCTTCTAACACTTTCCATACTGGTACAGAGCAGAAGACTTGTGCAAAAATTGGGAGCAAAGCACTCTTCAGATCTGTGTTTCTGAACATGCTAAGGGGCTCTAGGAAGGGTGCGGTGAGGAAGACTAGGGGATGACTAGGGGACTAGGAGGGAATCACAGAGGAGCACAGCCCTGAGCTGGGCCCTGGAAACGTGTGGGATCATGGCAGGCTGAAATGCAGGGAGAGGGCACCACCAATAATGCCACGGCTCAGAGGGAGCTTGGGAAGATTGTGGGAGCAAGTGTGGTGGGTGTATGAGCAGAACAACTCTGGCCTCTCCTTCAACTTATGTGCCTCAACAAGAGGACTGTGTTTTTTTCAATTTCCAACCTTTCCCTTTCACTTCCCTCTGAATTAAATGCAAGGAAACACTGGTCTTTTCATATATATGCTTCACCAAACACACAGCCCTAGAAGTCACCAGCTGGACAGGCCCAGGTGGAAGAGGAAGTTCTAAGGGAAGAGCTTAAGAGTCAACCACTTGCCTAGGTCCCAATTTTCATTTTGGCCTATGGACTCTACTGACTTCAGAAAATTAATTCCCTATGGTTGGCTCATTCTAAGGCCAACTTGCCACGTCTACCAAGCATCTTCTAGGGACTTCCCCTCCAAACTCCAGACCAGTGAGAGCTCAAACAATGCAAACTGGCAACCAGCTTTCAAAGAGTGTCACTATATGTGTTTATTCATGAAAACAAAGAGCTGCTTCAGATGGGAACAGAACATGGACTACCCAGTAAAAACTTAAAGGTTCCGCTCTCATCCTCTGTGCAGGGAAGCACTAGTACAGAGCAAGCTTTGCTGCCAGACTGCCTGGGTCCAAATCCCAGCTCAGCTACTTTCTAGCTGGACAGGCCACTCAACTTCTCTGTGCTTCAGTTCCTTTAATCTATAAAATGGGTGTGATAGTGTTGCTTACTTCCTGGGGTTATTGTGAGGATTACAGGAGATAAAATATGTAGGTTTCTTAGAACAGAACAGCATACAGTTTTTATGCTCTGTTTGTTATTATTACTGGGGCCATGTCCCTTCATTGTTGGTATTAAAAGCCCACGGCAGCCCTCTGCAGTGGCTCAGAGATGCCTTCTACCTTCGACCTGAGGTTAGTCCCTGGCCACTGCTCTGATATTCCCACTTCGATCTCCTTGGATATGAGTGATGGTTTAGATGACAAATTCTGTTTTGCAGAGTTTGTCCCTTTGACCATATTTTGAATATTGCACATTTCTCCAGAGAATATACCCTCTTCTAGGAATGGAGTGCTGGGCCTAAGAGGCACACAGTGAAGGTCTGGTGGAGGGAAGCTGACTGTTCTGTGTTTTCACTGGCAGGCTCCTCTCAGCCCATATCATGTCACCATTAATGACTGGTCAGTAAACATTTCCTTGCTTGTTATAAAATTCCTTCACTTTTATGAAGTCTTCATGCAGTAGGATAGATTTCATGCTATTCTTAAGGACAAAAGAAAACAGTAAGAGCTGCATGGGTTACATGCCAAAATACTAGGTCTCTTTTAAAAATCAGAAACAAGGGAAAAACCATGATTAGATACATATTTGTAAAGAAACTCTCCCGGGAACAGAAAGACTCAAAGAATATTAAGTTTAATTCTAAATTCAATGGAATTCACAAGTCTGACTTGCTTGACTGTACATGGAAAACGCATTTATGGAGCATGTAGCCCTTCTACACAAACCCACAGTGGTGCTTTGCATCATCTTCATGCCCCCATGAAGGATGATGGATCATTACTGAAAAAAAAATAACAAGGCTAGGTTTGAATGTCCAAAGAGCAGGAACAAAGGGACAGGGAGTGGGGTAGGATCACTCAAAGGAAGTTTCATTCCATAAAATGAAAATAAAGATAAAGTAATGGAATCGTACAGTACTGGTAGGACTGGCCTATGGAAGTGGGGGAGGGCAAAGGTCTGGACATAGAGGAGATGGAAAACTCAACTGTAAAGGTCACCATGGCCCCATTAAGGCACTGGAGAGCCAAGAGACAGGTTTCTCTATTGTCCTTATTTTCTTAGAAGATTTATCATTTGGGTACCAGTTGCTTGAATCCAACAGGAAGACATGGGTTTTAACCCTAGGGCCACCTTAAGTCTTAGGAAAGACAGGTAAACAAACTTACTACCTCATAGGGATTCTAAGCTCTGGTGACAGGTAGACATTCACATGAAATTCCAAGGTATGATTTTAGGCATACCTGACTTGGGCAAAGTGTCCTTTCTGGCTTTATAGTCTACATCACTACTTAATAAATTTCTCCAATAAAGTCCAGTTTTGCTTCTCCAATTTTGTTAGCTCTTCACTCAGATCTGTGGACCTTCATGGATCTGTCACCAAATATGAACCATTTCTGTGAATCTATAGCAGAAACCAGGACATTCCTCACTCCAAAGGACCCTGTGTGCACCAATGATTCTTAGTACTGCTCCTCTTGGAGAGTGGCCTTTCCGGAGCGGGGCCAAAGCTGGGACCACAGCTCTCTTCCTCCTTTACCCTGAACGAAGCTCTGCCTCCTATTGTCTGCCTGCTGATAACCCAAAGTCTAATCTACTGCAGCGTGAAGGGTCTTGGGATCCGTAGTCTATAGAGGCAGGGTATTCACAGCTATAGGCATGGTTGTAGAGCCAGCATTCTCCAGTTTAACTCAAGTTGCTTTTATTGTTCCACCCTACATCTTCCTCAGGTAAGCTAAGTTCTCTCTGTATTAAACAAAACAAGCTGCCCCCTGGCTCTGTGCTCGCGACAGCCCCTAGCCCTTGCTTCAAGCCTTTGGTACCTCAACCTGGATATTCTCTCCCCCTAGGGCTTCTGCCCAGGATTGGCCTAGCTGGATAGTTTCCTAGGCCCTGATCATGCTTTTTGAGCTTCTATCCCTGCTTTTGTTCTGACCTTTAGTTTCATCATTTGCGTGCTAGTTGCCTGGTTTACACTCCAGACCCAGAGCCTGTCTAACCAAGCTGTCTCTCTCGCCAGCATCCCTGTCTCATACCATCAATCCCCTGGCTCATCACAGATGCGTATTCTCAGAACCCACATGCATGGACTCTCTTCTGTCTAGCAAAGACGCATATAATGATAGCAGGCGCAACCCCTCGTGGAGAACCGAATACATGCCAGCCTCTTTTCCAAAGATGGAAAGGGAAGTCATCACCCTCAAGGGGCTACAATCTAGTGGGAGAGACAAAGGACGAATAGAAATTATAACTAAAAAAATATTAAGGAGGTGAAAGCAAAGGAATGTGCTGTTTGCACAGAGAAGGGCAGCTCAGCCGGCACCAAGGAAGTGAGTGAGGCTTTCAGGAGAGGAACATAACTTCTATGAGAAGGAAGAATGGAAGTCCTTCAAGAAGATGTGAAGTTAGCTGGGCAGGGGAGGGGGAAGAGAAGCAGAAGGGATAGTTCTAAGAAAACAGGCCGACATGTGCAAGGGGCAGGAAGGAAGAGAGCATGCAGCATTCTGTGAACTGTAGAGAATGTAGTTAAGAATGGAGCCAGTGGGAATGGCCTAAATTGAGACTACAGATAGAGCCAGAGCCAGACCATGAAAGGTCCTATAAACTCGGCCAAGGATGTGAGGACATCTAATGTCCAAAGGACATTAGAAAGTCATTTAAGTTGTTTTAAGCAAGGGACTTATGTGATCACTTTGTTTTAGAAGGATACCTCTGGCTGTGATTTGGACCCGAGCTGGAGGGGAGCGAGGTTTTAGGCAAACTAGCCAGGTAAACAGCCCTCTGCAGTGGTGCCGATGGCCTGAGCTTCTGCAGAAGCAATGGGAACAGACAGGAATAGATGGACTTGGGAGATGTAAAAGACCTGATGAGTAAGAGGCAGAAGCGGGGTCATTCCCAGGTTTCTGATTTGGACAACAGGGAGGACTATGGTTCCTTTAGCTGAGACAGGGATCCCACGGGAGGACCTGGTTTTGAATGTAAGATGGAGGAGCCTGTGAGACACACAAGCAGGAGTATCATTCGGCTAGATGCGGATGAAGGAAGTGGGAATTCCACTTTGCGAAGCACAACGTGAGCGCCCCTTAGAATAATGCATTCCACAGGTACAACCCCCACCCCCTTTCTGTGTGAAGCAGACTATGTCTTCCCTTCCCCCTACCAAGATCTTGCTCTAACAGGAAACAATCATAAGTGGGAAAAAAATAATTCCTCTCCTTGCCCTTTTCCCTCTCTTTATCAGGAAGGAAAATCTCTTTCAAAGGCTCTCCAATCTAAGACCCCCTTAGTTCTCATCCGTCAGAATGTGGTCATGTGGCCAGCCATTGGGGATTTTTTTTCCTCTGGAAAAGGGAAATGGGATTGCCACGATTGGCTGTGACCAAGGACAATCCAACCCTGAGGCTGGATTAGGCAGGGGGAGGGATCTGCCTTCCTGAGCCTACTGCTGCCCAGGGATAACTGAACAAATCCGCATTCAGGATGAGTTAGGTTATGCTACGGTAGCTTAAAATAACATGTATTTCTCCTTTTTGCTGTATGTTCAGTGCAGGATGACAAGGAGTCTCTGCTCATGGTTACCCCCCTGGGAATCAGGTGGATGGACACTGGGTCTAGGCTTATCCCTTCTAGATTACATTGCCAGGGGAACAGAACTGTTAGGATTTCATACTGGGCGATTTAATAATATGGGCTAGACCAAACAGTAGGAACCAGTCACACTGAAATCACTTACAAGCATAAAGTTGAACAAAAATCAAAATGGCTGCACCAATGCTTCAGGGAAGCTTGATTTTGAAACTAAGTAACCTTTTTCCTCCTTTATGCAAATCTCCCCTCCTTCTTTGTTAGCCTTTTGTTTCACCAACTCAGTACCACCCTGGAGATATGACCAATGAGGCTGACAGCAGGTACATGATTCCTATGGAGACCAGCCAGATCCTCTAGCTCCCTATAAACCACCCCAGCCCCCAACCCCAGCCCCTTCCTCTGGGAGAGCTTGCAGCTTTGAAGGTCTTAGCCTGCTGCAGCCTCCTTTGCCCACCAAAGCAATAGAGCCATTGTTTCTTTTTATCCCAAACTCTGTCTTCACATTATATTTTGGCTCAGAAGCACAGAGGTCAGTTTTGGACAAGAGGGCCCGGCTCAACCACAAGGGGACCAGGAATGTCAGTTTTCCAAATGACTGGAAGGAGAGGAAAGTCAGGTACTGGCAACAGCACTAATGACTGGCAAATCCAGGGATTACCCTGGATTGGGAAAGCCACATCTCCTGGGATTTCCCATTTCATTTTTGTTCATCCTTGTTTGATAAACAATCCATCTTTACAATGAATTAAAAACTCCCTCTGTGGCACCTTTCCTTGTTCTACACCCTTACAGAACGATTTTCATCTTTTCCATGACAGACCTTCAACTATACGAAGGTACTTATTGTGTCCTCCCAAGCCCTCATTTCAACAAACTGAATCAAAATTTCAATTAGTAATTCAAAATGTCAAGTGTCTGCCATATAGTGACATGGAATTCCAAGTTTGGAAGATACGGGGATTGGATTAGTTTCAGAGAAAGAGAACCAAGCTGACATGTTGGATCCGTCAAAAAGATAATGGATGGGAAAGCAAGTTTCTATCTGAAACTGAGGACAGAGAACCAAGTAATACACAATGTCTTTTCCTCCTGTGACTCAAATTAACTATGAAATTCTCATTTCTCAGTTGCCACTTCACTTCCGGCCTGATAAATACATTTCTGCAGTTACCTTCCTTGACTGCTGGGGGTAGCACCAGTGAAAACATACAAAGAAAGCTTGATATCCTTCCAATTCTGCTAATTGACTCATCTTGTGTTTAGACAAGTGTTATTTGAAGCTGAATTACAGAATCTTAATTCAGATAGAGACTCTTAGAATCTACGACTAATGAATCTTTCTTTTTCATAAGCGTTTCTTAATACAGCCACTTAACTAAAAAGCCAGAAGAGAAGACAAATACAACTTCCCTTCTTTCTTGGATGTGCTTGTAAATTGTGGGTTAATTGCATAACAAGGCAGCCAGTTAACACCTGCCTGTGGATTTACATACTTCCAGCCATATATCATCTCCCACCTGATACAGACTTTGTTGAAACTAGAATGTTTTACCAGGACTAGAAGGTCAGTCCCATTTGTCAAAGCAGGGACAGTCCCTTTGTCTTAGCCAGCCTTATCTGGGTTGTGGAGTCGCTCAAGGACATCATCTGCCTTCAGATAAGCAGAGCCTTGAAAAAGTTGAGCTGTGGGAACAGCGGGTCTTTTTATTTCTAGCATCTACTTTTGTCCTTATTAGTAGGCCAGAGTCTATAGACTGATAAAGACAAAGACACCCATCATTTGCAAGGACCTAAGAGTATAGTTCTACGAGACATTTGCTAACTATACCAAAACTAATTTCAGTCGGTTTTCATCATGCTCATTTCATGGAAGAGCTGTGGGAGGCCACTGAAAGGGACGTACTATCATGGATAAAGGGGAATATGGCCAAAAGGGAATAACAAATACCAAATTCACTTACTTGTCACTTACTATATGGCAGGCACAGATAGGCACTTACTACATTGCTGGCACAGATCAGAACTACAACTGGGGGCAAAATGAGCCTGTTCCCTGTTTCCTAGAGCTCACATTCTGGGGCGGGGTGGGAGGTATTAATCACATCAATGGTAACATTCAGGGAAGAATGTTTACGAAGTACCTGGCTCTGTCCCACGTATTTTACATATACTCATTAATTTAATCCTTACAACAATCCTATCAGGCAATTTCTATTCTTATACCCCATTTTACAGATGAGAAAACTGAGTTACCAAGAAATGAAGAAACTTGCCTTGGGTCCTGCAGCCAGTAAGTCGCAGGGCTGGGAAAGAAACTCAAGCAGTCTGCATTCCACAAGACCAGTGCTCTAACCCCTGAGCTATGGAGCCCAGTCTGCATTCCAATGCCACACTGACTTTCCGCCGACCCAGAAGCCTTCTGAAAGACTTTCCACCACACCTTTCCCAGACAGGTAACTGCCCCTCCTTCTGGTGCTTCCCTGAGCACCTGTTCTACCAGTTACTACTCTACATTCAATGGCTACACTGTATCATCCTCAGAAGCACATCATTACATTTTTTTAAAAAAAATTTTTTTTTAAATCAGGATGCATCCCACAATTGACAAAGTTTAACAGGTGGAATTGTGTGTTCTTTTTCTCAGTGGTATGTAACACAAGGGTACAGCCTACAATCGAAGGTAACTGTGACTCAGTGGAAGATGGTGCTTGCCGCTGCTCTGCCTGCCCCACTGGGAAGGCACAGGGCCAGAGAACCATGCAGGGCTCTGTCTCTGGGTGAAAAACGTTACTCTCACACTGTCGCATGAAACAAGGAGAAACGTGGAAAACTATAGGTAGAGTCACTCTTAACGCTGGGGAGAGCCTCGAAAAGCACCCTCATGGGGAAAGAAACTGAGGTCGGAGAGCAGAAGCTTTTACTCAAAGTCACGCCCAAGAGTGAGTTCTTGACAGAGACAAAGCAGACCCAGGTCTCCTGACCTTCACCCAGCTCTGGGCTCCTGCTGCCCTCTCCTCTTCCAGCCAGAATTCTCCTCCTCACAGGAAGCCCAACCACAGGAAACCCAAAGCCGGAGCAGCCAGTAAGGAATGTCTTGTTTATTTCTCTTGTTTATGTAGAATCCTTTGTTCTAAAAAAAAAAAAAAATCTTGCCTTTGACAAAGGCATTCCTAACAACGAGCGCATTATTTCTTCCAGGACAAGTCTGAATTTCACTTATTTACAGGGCCTCAGGTTTACTCAGTACTTTCTTCACTCACACTCCCAGCTAAGGCTTGGTGTCTGTGCATACGACCCTTCCTTGAGCCAAGAACTGATCTTTTCTAACCAACCAAGAGCCACCTTAAGCCATGGATGTGCAAATGGCATTTTTTCCCTTCCATGGAACTTCGCAGCGTTTGAACCATACACAATATGCACAGACACACAAAATCTTTGAACTAAAGAAAATCTGATTGTAAAAGCGTCCTTCTCTCCAGTCTAGGTTGGACAAAGAGGGAAAGCATTTAGGGTGCTTGTGTTGTGCCTTTCATTAGAATGCCGCCTGCCAGCACTCTCCCTAAAAATAGTTGTCACGCCAGTGGAGTCCTCACTCTGGCAAACAGACTGTTCTGCACCAAGATCCTTTTTAGCTGATTCTTAAGTTACAGGAATTTTAACTAAATTAGAAAGTTTGCCACTTTGTTCCTTGTAGAATAAAAGCTTTTCAAGCCAGAGCTCCTGAAACACAGGTTCAGCTCAGTTCTGAAAAACAGAAAAATGTCGCCTTCGCTTCTGGGCATAAAAAAACGTTGAAGCTCAAGGGGGTTGAGAACAAATGGAACCTCCTACTTATTAATGCTTGGGTAGTCAATTTCTTCACACAGCTATTTCCTACACCATGTGCCTCCCTGCTAATGTTTTATCAGCACTGGACCACAGAATGATAAATGCTATCCTGTATAAAAAGGTAAAGATGCCTTAAAAACTCATTTGGGTGTTTCAAAGCACAGCTCCACTTTCTAAAGTGTTTTTATTTTTCCACATAAGGCTCTAATGATTCTAAAACAGACAGTAGGAATGCCAAGTAAATAAACAATTCAAAATCTGCTCAGTCAGATCTGAAAAGGGTTTCCTCAGCCTCGCTTCCAAGTTCCTCATCTTATTTTTTAAGCTTCTCCTCTTAGCCTCTAACAGAGTCCTCGATTTCCAAGAATCTAGCATCAGCTGTTAGGCAGTTTTAAAGGCAAATTCTGTTTGCATCTTTTGCTATGCTTTCTTGTTTATTTTCTATTTTTAGGCTGCTCTCACTTGCTTCATCTCACTTATGCTTCCCATGCAGACCAGACTGGTTGGTGTGCTCAGGAATCCTGGGGCATGGGGCCCTCTTTATGTCCCCAGCCATGGGACCCACAGTTACTCTTCCCTAAGAGCTACTGTCATTATGATACTGTCTCATTCAAAACATGCCACTTCACTCCATCAGTAAAAACAATTTTGAGATAGAAATACATGTGTGTGTCTATTCATGTGTTACTCTGGAAATGCATTACCATATTACAAAACATTCATAAAAATAGCAGTTAGAAAGAGGTGGTTTACAAATCTGAATAGAAGTTTTAATATTTTGCTGTGCCCAGTTGGACTGCCTAGACTATGCCTGGAAGGAGTGGGTCTTATTCAAGGAATCCCAGTTTTAGAAGACTGAGTTCTAACTATTGAGTGGCATTCAAGGCTCTCTACAAGCGAGTCCCCAACTTCCTCTTCAGAGTAATGTACCACTGCTCCCCCACTCAGACTGAAGCACTGATTGCCTTACAAGCACCAAGCTGCCCAGGAGTCCTTAGATCCAGGTTATAAGCCCAGGCTCTTCTTTGGACTAGCTTTAACATCACAGATGTTAAGACATCTTCCTTGTCTATGGGATAAGAGAAATAAAAAAATCTGTGCCAATATTCTTGCTGTGAAATCGAATGAAAATGCACAGTGAGATCACACTAGGTAAAACTGCAAAGGGTGACACATATCTTATGAATGTATCAATCCCTATAAAATACAGGTATGTTTAAAGTCCTAGGTTCAGAGAAGAGACTCTGGATGGATTATCTCAACAGTGTAAAACATGTTCTTCAAATATTATTGAGTCCTTATTAGCTATTTCTCATTCTCATTAACACATCGAAAAGTCCAAGTCTCACACAGCAATAAACTGCTGAATGCACAAACTGTGGCTTTGGCAAGAAACGAAAGGGGTTGATTAAGGAGAAGAGAAAAGCCCTGACCAGTTGGAAGAATGGAGTTCCTGTAACTGAGATGAATAAGACTGAGGGGCACACCAGTTTGGGGTAGTAAAATCAAAAGTCTAAATATCAACATGTCACATATGGATGCCTATTTGATATCTGCATGAGGATGCTGACCAGGCAGTTGGACATAGAAGTATGGACTCAAGGGAGACATGTGACCTGCAGATATATGAGTTTGTGAGTGACATTCTTATCACTCAAGGACCAATTCAAACACCACCTCCTCTATGGACCCTTCTTCTACTCCACCCTCACCCACAGCTGCACAAAAATTCTCCATCTCTGGATTTTTTTTTTTAACGATTTTTTATTTATTTGACAGAGAGAGAGAGAGAGAGATCACAAGTAGGCAGAGAGGCAGGCAGAGAGAGAGAGGGGAGGAAGCAGGCTCCCTGCTGAGCAGAGAGCCTGATTCGGGGCTCGATCCCAGGACCTGGGATCATGACCTGAGCTGAAGGCAGAGGCTTTAACCCACTGAGCCACCCAGGCGCCCCTCCATCTCTGGATTTTATAATGCATTCTGTATATTTTCTTGAGTATCTACGTCTGATTCCCTTTTTACTTTTGTATTTATTTGTGTACTAGACTGCAGGATCTTCGTAGTCGAGGACTATATCACTTTCATCTTTGTGTTCTCTCAGTCCCTAGCATTATGCCTACATTTAGAACAAAATAATGTGACATTGGCTTAATTAATTAATCATCTCTGACTATACTAGGTTTGACAAAATGCATTGAGAAAAAGTAAATCCAGAATGCTTGACAAATGAATGAATGAATGAATGAATGATCAATCAGCCCCTGGAGTCCCACTGAAAAATTCAAACAGAATTAGCCCTGTGCAGAACTGAGTAAAGCCTAGCGTTCTCCCAATCAGCCAAACCCAGTTGCCCGATGCCTGCTGAACTCTCCCGGAGTGTCCATCGTGGTGCCCCAATTAAATTCACTTTCCTCATCCTGTACACTATAGCCTTTCATTTCTTTTCTTGCCCAGTAAAAATGCAACAGCCCAGGCAACTGTCCTCTTAGTAATCATACTGCAAGGTAAGAGCAAACCAGTTAGACAACCTAGTTCATGCTGGTGTGATCACGGAGTCTACTGCCTCAGTGTCTTTCCCCTCTCATGCCAAAGAGTTGCATTTTAATGAGGGTCTTGAAAGACCCAATGCCTTGGAGCCAAAGTGACTTTAGGGCAGGATATACCTGCCCCTACAGTGCCCTCAATGAGCCAAGCCTTCTTCCTATGTCCAGGCTGGACAGAAGTGCTGTAAAATGCTAGCTGGGAACGTGGAGAGTCCACTCTGCCCTGGAGGTTACTTTTCTATCCAGGGCGCCCTGTTCCAGCTGTGATACTGGAGAGTCCTTCCAGTGTTGGCAGCTCCGCAGCTCCCTAGCTCCCTGGGTCTAGGCAAAATAAGACTACTGAGCTGAACCCCGCAGATTCCTTCCAGTCCCAGAGATCAAACAAAAGCAAAATTTAATGTTCAGAATCTCAAAATCTCTCTACTCATTTGTAAGGCTATTCTCATTTTATATTCTATAATATCCTAGTATATTATGGTTACAAACCTTCATTTTTCCTCTGTACAATGGTGATAATAATGATGTTGCTAGCCTCCCAGGGTTGTTTTAAGGTTTTCATTAGAAAGGCCTTTGTGAATTCAGACTTGTTGTACTAAATTTAGTTATTATTATTTTATTATTAAAGTCGCTCCTTTTTCTTTGCAGGTAGGAAGTTAAAGATTGCTACCAATTCCAAAAAATTGGGAATTTTTTAAAAGACTATATAACCTTTTGTCTGAGGCAAGAATCCTAACAAACCTTCACAGCAGAAAGGGAAGAAAAATGTATGAATACAGGAAGACTCAGAGAAATTTCAACTTCTCTTGTACTACCAGGTCATTATGAGACCCCGTAAGGGCAAACAGGTTTGACAGATCATATATTCCTATGTGTGAAAAATCAGAGGAATTATTTAGTCCTCTCATTCCATTGTTTTCCATACAAAGCTGCTCAAGTGTATATGCCAGGACAGTGAGTTAAGAGCATCACAACATAGATGAATCCCTGAGCTTCTCATATTTGTAAATTACTCACATATGGAATTAGAAAACATTGAATTCTAAGAGCAAATAAAAGAAGCATTACATCAATAGATCCTAAACAATATCAAAGAGCCTTTTGTAACATTAAGTGAATATTATAATTTCCTTGTGCAACTACTGAATAATCTGTATTGTACTGAAAGCTGAAAAAGAAAAAAAGTGCCCATTTTGGGTTCCAAAATTAAAGTATATCAAAATATCATTAATTCAAGTAGATTAACTAATGAGAAAGTCTGAACTGGGAACCACTCTTTAAAGAAATGTAGCTTCAGTATTATCAAGAATTACAGAAAAAAATGGAAAACCTGACCAAGTATGGCCAAGTCAGTGACAGTAAAATATAACCAGATTCCTATTTACTATCTACATATTCTGTCTACCTGTCCCAGCTCCTTCTACCAGAGTAAAAAAGCTGGAATTGTATGAGATATTCTGTGTATTAGACCTAAGAGATACCTAGTCCTAGATGAGTGACTAGCAAGAAGCTGAGAAGTAGTCCTCACACCTGGACAAAGGTGACAAACATTTGGTAGAGACAAAACAGAACCTCAGAGTACAAGGAGGGATTCCTACAAGTTTTCTTTCTAAAATCTTTGCGCTCAGGCCGTGCTCAGCTCAGCTTTTGCTCCATTCACTTGGTGCACTAATGGGAAGCCAAAGAATGTGGTTAACTCTTCAGAGCCATGTTCTGTGACATGTTAGCCTTGAATGTCCCTGCATGTCACGTGACCTGGAGAAAATGAGTAGGGGAGTTCTCTGCTTCTTGAAAACTCCTTGTCTCTATTAAGAAGAAAGAGCTATCTAAGAGAGATGAACATCTGCTGGTACTTGCCTAAAGAACCACAAATCACAAATTATGGAAGTCTGAATGAAGAGTCACAGAGGTAGCCACTTAAAAGTAGGTCTCCAGGGCGCCTGGGTGGCTCAGTGGGTTAAGCCGCTGCCTTCGGCTCAGGTCATGATCTCAGGGTCCTGGGATCGAGTCCCGCATCGGGCTCTCTGCTCAGCAGGGAGCCTGCTTCCCTCTCTCTCTCTCTCTCTCTCTCTCTGCCTGCCTCTCCGTCTACTTGTGATCTCTCTCTGTCAAATAAATAAATAAAATCTTTAAAAAATAAAAAAAAAAAGTAGGTCTCCAAAATAATAGACACTTCTTCACTTTACCCACAGAGGTTAAATTTTAAAACAAAACAACCCATCACAATGTTCAGGATAGCACTGTAATCAATCAATGACTCTGAGGCCTGAATCAAGATGTTTGGAGATGATAAAAAATGAAATGCAATGGACTTGCCATCTTAAGGCAGCCACGTCAATCAGTGCATCACATAAAAACCTAGGCAGAGAAGAAATCAATGTTTCCAAATGGGGGAAAAAAAAAAAAAAAAAAAAACAACCCACAGCTCCCAATATCTAATCTATAGAGAGCTGCTGGTTTGCCTTTTTAAAATTCTTCCTTGAAGAGTTTTAAAAATTATTATGCCAAACTCAAAATTCAAGCTTAAATGCCTGTTTATGTTTTCAGAGTAGAATTTATTAGTGCAATAGTATTAATTACATATATTTCATAATCTTAGCCCTTGAAATTTTAGTTGGACACATATGTTTTTGACTTGTTTTAAGGAAAGTGAGAAGGAATAGCAGTTGGATTTAGTTAACCTCTAGCTACTTTAAATAATAGGTTGAATTTGGTAAAAAAAAAACAAGTAAGTGAGACTTCTGCTTCTAATCATGAGGGCATACTTGGTACCAGACTATCCCTGCTGCTGTAAACAACTCTCAAACTAGACAAAATACATGAATAAGTTATTTTGAGTCACTGGAAAATAGCACAGGACTGTCATCCTGAAAGGACCAAAAAATCAATGTGGTGATCACCACTACCACCCTCATTTTTGCCCAATTAGTTTCTGTACAACAAAGTAGGGAGGTGGTTTGCAAGCAGATCTCTGAGGTTTTGATGAGTTGAACAGGTATAGACTGAAATTTGGCACTGATAAAGTAGGATGATTTGTAGTACAGAGTAACACAGAAGAGGAAGCTGCACAGAGTCATCCCAGAAACCCACAGAGGGACCCCCTTAACCCTTTGGCAGAATATTAAGTTGCGTATGCTCAGAACATGTACTAAGCTGTATAGGCTCAGGCAACATGAGCTACATGGAGATTCCAAAAATCACACGGTACTGCAAACACAGGAATTTTGAATAGCCAGAGTTTAGAGACCTTGCCTAATACTCCCAGTCATTCAATGGGACTCTAGCCAGTTGAAGTAAGGGCTCATCTAAACTTGCTTTAATAAACCTTATCGATAAAGCTCAAAGGTATCAAACCAATGTGACCATTTTTTTTACTGCCTGTAGAAACAAAACTCTTTAAAGAAAGACCATGAAATGCAATCTCTCAACAGTATCCAGCACATAACTAAAAAATATTAGATGTATAAAGTCAGAAAACTTAACCCATAACTATGGGTGAAAATCAATAGAAATAGACCCAGAAATGACAGAGATTTTAAAATTAGCAAAGAATTCAAAATAGCTATTACATTTAATGACTTTTTTAAAAGATGGACATAATGAGTGAACATTATTGGGAAGCTCAGTAAATAAATGGAAATGATTTTAAAAAACAACTGGAAATTATAGAGCTAAAAAAAATCTGATAATTGAAAGAAAAAATTCACTGGTTGAGCACACAAATAAATCTGAAACTGCAAAAGAAAGTCAGCTTGAATACCATCAAAACCGAAACAGAAAAACAAGCCTGAAAAAAATGAACAGAATCTCAGTTACTTGTGTGAAAACGTCAGGCAAATATACATATAATTTGAGTCTCAAAGTGGAGGAGAGAAAAGTTAGGGCCTAAAGAGAGTTGGAGAAATAATGGCTAAAATGTATCTAAATTTGATGAAAAGTATCAACCTATACAAGATGATCAACAAACCCAAGTAGGAAGAAGGCAAAGAAAACCACAACCACATACATCTGAGACAAACAGGTAAAAACCAGAGATGAAAAGACAACCCTAAAAGCAGCCAAAGAAAAGCACATATTGTCTACAGGGAACAATTAAAATTAGTACTCCCTTCCCAATAGAAATAGTGCAAACCAGAAGACAATAATGGTATCTTTAAAGTGCTAAAATAAAACAACCTAGAATCCTATATTCAGTAAAAGTATCCTTCAAAAATAAAAGTGGAAATAAAAGTGAGACAATTCATCACCAGCAGACCTATGATATAGTATATGTTAAAGGGAAATTCTTCAGATTAAAAGAAAACTATACCAGATGAAAGTATGGATCTTCATGAAGAAATTAAAAGCAACAGAAATATGGGTAACAAATATGTGGGTAAAATATGAGACTAAATTTTTAAAATATAAATGTCATTTGAAAAGGCAATAAAAGTCTATTATTCTACTATAGAAGTAACATGTGGCAACAGCAGCACAAAGAATGGAATAGGGTAAATGGCAGAATCCTATTCTAAACTAATTATACTATATGTGAAGTGATATAGATTTTTTTAAAAGATTTTATTTATTTATTCAACAGAGAGAGAGAGAGAGAGATCACAAGTAGGCAGAGAAGCAGGCAGAGAGAGAGGAGGAAGCAGGCTCCCTGCTGTGCAGAGAGCCCTAACTAATAGGTCAAAGAAGAGATCATGAAGGAAATTTTGTAATATATAAAACTGAGTGGTAATAAAAACACATCTGTTGAAAATTTTGTGGGATATAAACAAAGCAGTGCTTAGAGGTAAATTTATTGTTCAAAGGAGGGAGAAGTATAAAACCAATAATCTAAACTTCTTCCTTAAGAAGCTGAACAAAGAAGAGCAATTTTAGACCAAAATAAGCAAAATGATGGGGGAAAAAAAGAGTAAAGCAGAAGTCAATGAAATAGAAAATAGATAAACAATATAACAAATGTAAACAAATATTAGTTCTTTGAAATTGTATAATTCCTTTAATGAGATCGAGCAAAAATAAAAGAATAAAGAAGGAATTAAAGAGATATCACTAGAGATACCACATTAAAAAAAAACGAAATGGAATACTATGAACAAATTTTTGATAATAAAGTTGACAAACCAGATGAAATGGGCCAATGCTAAGGATACAAATAAGCATAACTGACATATGAAGATGCAAATAATATGAATAGCCCTTGATTTAAGAAATTAATTTAGTAATGGTAAATCTTCCAATAAAAAATCCAGTCCAGATAGCCTTCTCAGGTTAAGGAATAAATAATATCAATCACACACAACTTCTTTTTTGGCAAATCAAGGATTGAAAATTTCCCAAACCATTTCATGAGATTAGAATAAGCCTGACATCAAAACATGAATCTCTTAAGAAAAGCACAAATAATATCCTCATATTATCAATATCCAAATCAAAAATTCTTACTGAAATTTTAAGAAATCTAATCCAGAATTATATAAAAGGTTGACATTTCAGGACTGAGGGTTTCATACAAGGAATGTAAGGTTGGTTCAACATTTAAAAACCAAAATGGATGCAATATAACTTCTTTTTTCCAATTTGCTCTGTTCTCAGCAATGTTTCGGTAGTGTTTATTTTGGAGGTCCTTCACTTCTTACCTTAAAGTTATTCCTAAGTATCTATAGTTTCTGATGCTCTTTTAAGTTCTACTGATTTTTTAAAATTTTCATTCTCTGATTGGTCACTACTAGTATTTAGAAATACAAATTGATTTTTTATATTGACCTTGTATTCATTAATCCTATTAAATTAATTTGTTAGTTCTAGTATAATTTCTAGACTTCATACATTTTCTATGAAGACAATCATGTCATCTGCCAATAGCCAACTGTTTTGCTTGTTCTTTTCTAACTGTATCCCTTTTATTTATTTCTTTGCCTTTTGCACTGGAAATAAATAATGAAAATCTGTCTGGAAGGTTCCCAACTTGTGGTGATAGCTGGGCCTGGAATTTTAACTCAGTTTCCTGGAAACGAAAATGATGAGAAACATCATTTTGAGTAAAAGAAAGCATTTCCCCAGCTTGTAACAAGTAGTTTAGACTTAAGCATATAAATGTTTTTGATCAGCACATATGTTTTCTAAATCTCATTTTTTGTATTTATTCTATAGGCTCCTGAGGCTCTGTTTTTTTTTTTTTAATCTTTTTTCTCTCTGTTGTTCAGATTGGATAATCTCTAGTGCTCTATCATCAAGTTCACTGGCTTTTTTTCTCTGTCATCTACATTCTCCAATTGAGCCCATCCAGTGATTTTTTTTTTTAATTTTGGATATATTTTTTAGTTCTTTTTTTTATTTTTCAGTTCTTAATTTCCTTTTGGTTCTTCTTTATTTAACAATTTTTATTGAAGTATAATATACAATGTTATATCATTTTCAGGTGTACAACATAATGATTCAACAATCCTCTACATAATTCAGTGGTCATCATAAGTGCAGTCACCAACTGCCACACACAACATTAATATTACTGACTATATTCCCTATGCTGATCTCTGTGACATGTTTATTTTATAACTAGAAGTTTGTATCTCTTAATCCCTTTTATCTATTTCACTCATCTCCCTTTTGATTCTTCTTTATATCTTTTATTTCTTTGTGAACCATTCTTTTTATTGATTTCAAGAACATTTTACCTTATTTCTCAAAGTACAATTATACTAAGTGCATTAAAGTCTCTGTCTGATAATTCCAACATCTGTGTCTTCTCAAGGTTAGACTCTGCTGATTATCCTTCTTCTTGAATGTTGAATTTTTCCCGGTTCTTCAAATACTGAGTGTATCCTGCACATTTTGAATACATTGTTTTAAGACTCCCGGTTTGTATAAATCCCGAGAAGCAATTTTTGTTTTAGGAAGCAATTACCCAGATTATATTCAGGCTGCAAATTCTAATCTGCTTCCATGGGCTATGACTTCAATATCAGTTCAAGTCTCAAAGTACTGTGCTATCTAGATTTGTCTTATGTATGTGCCAGAGTAGCCAGTCTGGCTATGATGACCTAGCCTATAGCTTAGTACTCAAAGCCTATGGTATGCTGCTTTGAGTCAAATTCATGTACGTGTAGTTCAGAAGTGAACCCAAAAATTCATATACAAACCTATGAGATTATTTTCTTGACCTCCTTTCTCTCCATGATCTCCCCAATTCCTTTTTGGATTCTGTGGCCTCTCTTCTTGGTCCTCCAACTAGAAAGCTGGGATTTTTGTTTCCCTGCTCTGCTGTGAACTTCCCACAATTATACCTGAATGTAAGGCCAAGTAGTGAGAGCACAGAAGAGAAAAAATATCAATGGAGATCTGCTCCGTACTCTTGGGACCACAGATATTCTGGTCAGGCCTTCCCTCCCTTAGAATTTCAGGTCCCTGTCTGGTCACCACTATTTTCATGGTGCTGCTTAGAGACAGGACATGGAAGAGTAGAAATCCAAAAGATTCCTCCACTTTTTCTAACCTGAAGGAGCCCTTTCCATGCCCTCAGAGGAGAAAGAGAAGCGTTCTCTTTAGTTTTTGTTTCCATACCCAGTGTGCACCTCCAGATTTGGGGCTGCATTTGAGTCACAATCAGGTGACATCACAGGAAAACAAAAAAAGAGGAACTTCCTTGGGGCACCTGGCTGCTTCAGTCTGTGAAGCTTGCAGCTTTTGATCTTGGGGTTATGAGTTTAAACCCCATGTTGGATATAGAGACGGCTTAAAAATAAAATCTTAAAAAACAGAGAGAGGGAGCAAGAGAGAGAAAGAGACTCCCTCACCATCAGTGTGGTAGAACTTCAAATTCTGGTCTCCTTTTCCAATCTGCCTGCTACCATTTACTTTTCAGAGTCTTCAAATAGATGTTTCATGTGTCTTGTCCAGGATTTCTTGCTGCTTTTAGTGGCAGAGACAGGGAGACTGTGCTAACTCCATATGCTGTAGTACCAGAACTCTCAATTATCTGTCAGACTGTTGTAAAGCATGTTGACATGCAAATGTGCTACCTTCCAAATTTTAACATAAAGGAAAATACCAATGTGTTCATTGGAGATTTCAGGTAATTTCACTTTTACTGAGCCCTCAGAATGAAGCTTCTCTGGCCTTTTCTTTTAACTGAAGAGTATTCTGAAATTATATGGTAAGCTATTTAAAAAATGTAGATTGTACAGGGCCCCTGGGTGGCTCAGTCAGTTAAGCATCTGCCTTTGGCTCAGGTCACGATCTCAGGGTCCTGGGATCAAGTGCCACGTTGGGCTCCCTGCTCAGCAGGGAGTCTGCTTGTCCCTCTGCTCCTCCCCCTGCTTGTCTCTCTCTCTCTCAAATAAGTATTTTTTTTTAAATGTAGAACTTGCAATTACTCACCTATGTAAATCTAGCTTTTCTTGATACATTACAACCTAAATATTAAAAAAAAAGAAACCAAGTGGATGCTAAAACTGTTACATTTGCAACTGTCATCAATCACTAGCACTTTCAACTTTCTCTGTTCCTTAAATATACTTCCTTGCTTTCATTGATTAACTGTATACTAAGTATTCAACTTGATTTTGCTACTAAAATACCTACCAATTTATCTGTTAAATATGTGGGTTCCTTATGAGATTTTGACAATAGGTTTCTGCTATTTAACAACAGCAGCTTAGGAGGCCATGACCCTACAACACAATTTTGTTTGGGCGGAAAGTGAAAGTGCCCATCCCCCGCTTCACAAGGGCATATGGCCCCTCATACAAATGCAGACAGACAGACAAAGAGAGAGTCAAGATTTCTATAAACAAAATACACTTTGACCAGTCATTAACTCCATCTCTGAAAATCACCCCCCTGAATTGAAACCAAATAGCTCTAAGTGTTTTCCTGAGCTATACTGAACCCATCATTCCTTTCAGCTAGGACCATGGCTCAACAAAATGCATCCCAGGGGGATTCTGGGTTCAGAGGAATAACAATGTTGTAAACAAACTACTGTCAAACCTAGGTAAATAAGTCTATAAAAGATTAATTGTGTGCTTCCTAGAGGAACTCCTAAGGTAGGAACTTGAGAGAAACTACTAGGCAGTATGGTGAGAAAAAAAATTAAAAGAAAAATGACAGTCAAGTCACATTACCAAAAAATGACATGAGATGCGGGTGTTGTACTTGACACAGATGAAGGTCATGGAATTGGATTTTCTTAATGCATCTCTCTTCAGGTTGTTTCCTCATCTCTATCTAAATGCTCGGCCATGTGCTCTGGAAATGCTCTCTTGTGGATTTAGACTTGAAATATGCCCGGTAGCTCTCAGAAGGACAGGGTCAAATATCTGGGAGGTAAATGCAGACTCTTTCTTCATGAGTCACATGGCCATGTCCCCTTTGCTAGAAAATAAACAGGTTGACTATCACTCTATTCACTGGTGTGAAGTATGAACACGGAGGGAGCATTTATCTTCCCAATCGACCTTTATCCAGGACAAAGCCCTGTTCTTGCCTTGCATCAAAGTCACCTACTTAGACACACATTTCCTCAGGAGTCAGAGCCTTCTGCCTATTAGGGGAGAAGGGAGTTGACTCTGGAAGAGAAGGCTGGGAAGTTAACTTGCAGGCTACTCCATTAGCATTTCCTGAAGACATGCACACACATTCTTTGCCCTACTTCTCTCCTTCATAAGGGCACATAATCCCTAATAGCTTTAAAGGGGGTTGCTCAGAGACAGTAAATGTTGAAAACAGACCCCTTTATATGCTACATTTGGGGTTGATCAGACTAGCAGATTAAAAATTACTCTGTATTTGTTGTGGAATCAAATTGTTCACCACCTTCCTACCTTCCTTATTAAAAACACCCTAATTATTTCTCTAATAAGGCCCTTTGAGGAACTCTACAATAGTTTTAGTCCATAATGGATGGACCACTGGCCTGAAGTAAGCTGGGTCAGAGAAAATTTGTGTGGACCAGGCTGTAGGGAAAGGCTTGGGAGCTGCTTGGAAGAACAGTATTGCTGGGTGGCAGAGGCAGGGAGTGAGGTCCTGGGAGCCGATGTGGTGACAGGGGGAGTACCAACACCAGGGAATCTAAAACTTTAGGTAAGGCCCACTCCATCATCCTAACAGCCCCATTATAAGAGGGTACCTTTCTGTACAGGAATTCTATCCTGTGGATGTTCCTACTTGACCCACAAAATGTGGTTCAACCATAAAATAGGAACTTTGCTGAGTTCTTGGCATAAGTGAATGAAAATTTACAGACCTGCCTTCAATAAGCTCAGCCTTGCCATATACAATTCGGCAAGTTCTATATTCAAGGCATGCATTGGGTGCCATGGAGACACACAGAAGGGTGTGTTGCCTGGACAGAGACTTCAGGGAAGCCCTTCCAGAGTGATGGCATGCTTGAATGGGGTCTGGAAGGTGAAGAGTGGAGTAAGAGAATTCCTGGTATCGTACTGGGCTTTTGCTTAACTGATGCTGGAAACCACAGATGCTTCACACAAATTGAGCAAGTACTGTGAGGCTAAAATGCACAGGGTGTTCATTTCCAAGCAGGAGAATACCATAAGGGAAGTGTGCCTCTCTGATGGGTCCATTGGCAGCTGTGGAAGGGGCAATGCCAGGGCCAGAGAGGCCCATCAGGGCTGTCATAGTAATCCAGGCAAGGAAAGATAATGGTACGGATAAAAAACAGACAGTGGGGATCCAGAGCTGATGGGAGATTCAGAAGTTTTAAAAGAGGAACATTTTGACTTTGCCACTGAAGTCATCAGGGCTGGGAACCTCACTGGAAGGTGGAACCAGTTCCTGAGTTAGAAAACACTAAAGGAGAAATCATCTTGGGGGAAGGATTTTTTAAACTGATCCATTTTAGGTATATAGTTCTTTTATTCTTCACATCTTCTCTCCTTTTATTGAAAAAAAATTTTAGAAAAAGGCAGTTAATAAAGGGCATGAACAAATCAACAGGGATATACTAGAGGAAAACATAGTATAAAACTAAAAATGCCCCTGGCTTCTTTAATTGGTTAAGAGCACAAAATGTAACAGGCAGAAAGTCTGTTTTAAACAAATTAAAAAGCAGTGTTTTTTTTCCCCCAACTTTCCTCAAGTCAGATACATATACACCCACAAAAATGGTGTGTGAAGGAAAGCTGTCATACACAAGAAATCATATTCCAAATTAAGGGAAATAGATGTTGAAACAGGAATTAACACAAGAAGGTCAGCAACAAGTTATAATGGTTTCAAAAATGGAGTCTTCAAATGCTGCGTGGCATATACCTATAGGAATATAAAGGACTGCTAGGTATGAAGGAGAAAGTCTGTATGGCTGCTTGCAAAAATGCTTTTCTAGAAGAACAAATCAAAACAATGCAATCAGAAGACCAAGAAGGCTAAAGTTAGGTATCAGAGCTAAAACTTCACATATCTGAACTAGAAGTTCCTATCCAGAATGGACTGAGTTCAGGACAAGACAGGGCCATTTTTAACATATCTTACTTTACCTATTTTATGTTCTCTGTTTCCTTCTCCCTCACCCTGAAATTCAGCATCATCCAGCAGAAAGATGGCTGCTTTTAGAACTGGCTGTTTTATTTTTCTTTTAAGATTTTATTTATTTGAGAGAGAACACAAGCGAGGGGAGAAGCAGAGGTAGAGGGAGAAGCAGGCTCTCCCCTAAGCAGGGAGCTGCATGCGGGGCTCTATCCCAGGACCCCAGGATCATGACCTGAGCTGAAGGCAGACGCTTAACCAACTGAGCCACCCAGGCACCCTTTTATTTTTCTTTCTGTGGCAAGATGTCATGGAGCCTGGATATTTCAGGCTCGTATGCATCTATGACCAGTGTTGCACTGTGATAAAAAAACTTCAGCAATGGACTCAAACTCTCGCTGCTGCTTTATTCATGTAAGTCAACTTCAGAATGTATTTGTCATCGAAACTTTTTTCCCAGATCTGGCAACCGCTGATCTGATCCTTTAGGGTTTTTCGCCTTTGCAGAATTCCACATAAATTGAATCATATGGTATGTAGTCTTTTCCCACTTCACATAATGCTTTTGAGATTTATCCATCTTGTTGTAGGAGCATTTGCTCTTTTACATCATGAGTAGTATGCTATTGGATGTAGTAAGTTGTTTTTCCATTCACTGGCTGAGGACACGTGGGTGGTTTCCGGTTTGTGGCTATTATGAATAAATCTGCTATGAACACCAGAGTACAAGTCTTTCTGTATACATTTATTTTCATGTTTCATGAGTAAAGACTAAGGATTTCTCAGTTGTATGGGAAGTACTTATTTAGCATCTTAAGAAACTACGAGACTTGTCTACCATGCCTATACCTTTTTAATTCTCACTAGCAATCTAAGAGTTCCAAATGCACTGCATCTTTACTAGCACTTGGTATTGCTACTTATTTTCAATTTGAGCCATTCTAACAGGTGTGTGGTGGAGTCTCACCATTTTTGTTTGCAGTACTCCAATGAATAATGATGCTGAATAACTTTTCATGGATGTATAAGAGCATATCTTTGGTAAAATGTCTATTCAAATTTTTGTCCATTTTTTTAAAAAGATTTTATTTATTTATTTGACAGAGAGAGAGAGATCATAAGTAGGCAGAGAGGCAGGCAGAGAGAGAGGAGGAAGCAGGCTCCCTGCCGAGCAGAGAGCCCAATGTGGGGCTCGATCCCAGGACCCTGGGACCATGACCTTGAGCCAAAAGCAGAGGCTTTAATGAGCCACCCAGGCACCCCATCAAATTGTTGTCCATTTTTTATTGGGTTGTTTGTTTTATGTTAATGAGTTGAGAGAGTTCTTTCATTTGAATATAAGTCCTTTATCACGGACATTATTTGCATATATTTTCTCCCCGTCTGTGACTTGTCTTTTCATAATTTTAATGATGCTTTCAAAAAATAATTTTTATGAAGTCCAATGTATCAAACTTTTTTTTTTAATAGTTAGAGGTTTTTGTGTCTTGGCTAAGAAATCATTGCCTTGTCCAAGGTTTCAAAATTTTAAATCCTACATTCTATTCTAGAAATTTTAAAGGTTCAGATTTTATATATTAGGTCTATGATCCATTTTGGTTTATTTCTGTATATGGCATGAGATATGGGTTCATTTATTTATCTACATATTCCCAATTTTTCCAGCACTATTAGTTGAGAAGTTCAGAGGCAAGTTTTAAGGGAAACAAGATGAGTTCTTTCTGGTCATATTGAGTGTGAGATGCCCTGGCCCATCTATCTATGTGATGATATGAAGTAGGCAATGAGTCTGAATCTAAGAAAGAGATGGATATAAAAATTTAGGAATCAAGTCTTTCTGATATTTGAACTCACCGGACTTGGTCAGCTCTCTAGCTCTCCAGCTCTCCAGCTCTCCAGGTAAAATTCTTTGACCAGCCAAAGAAACTAGAGGTATACCATGGAGAAACAGGACAGACTTCTTTGGGATGGGATAATTGGGTAATGAGCATTAAGGAGGGCACTTGAAGTAAAGAGCACTGAGTGTTATATGCAACTGATGAATTACTAAATTCTACTCCTAAAACTAATAATACAGTATCTGTTAATTAAAATGAATTTAAATAATTAGATGCCTCTGTTTAAAATTAAATATATTTAAGTATTTAATATTTAAATTATTTTAATATTTAAATATCTGATGTTTGTTATTAAAGTATGTTGAAGTATATGTATTTATTTACATATTTAATTGTAATACTTAATACATATATAAGGATCAACTGAACTGTAAGGATTTAGAATAGGATTTTAGAACCTAAATCCTACTATCTATACATTCCATTGAAGACAAAGAAATGAAAGGCAGAGCAATAGGCTAGAAGGCTACTGCCAAAGATAAGGACAATTGTAAGGTGCTAACTTAGGGCAGCAGTAGTGTTAAAAAAGAAAAAGCCTAAGTACTACGTATTTCATGTGAATATCTCTCTCAAGGGTACACACAAGAGGATACAGACATGCAAGAATACGTTAAGCCTTCATAAAGAAGAAAAACTGCTGCATTTATTCTGGTAAATTTCCCTATAAATAGGTCTCAAGTTATTTATAGGCCTAGAGTATGTACTTCAAGTGTTTAAACTTGAACTTCTATTCTTTATGATAGTCTACAGTCCAAACATAGCATTGTGCAAGCCTGTTGCTTCTAGCAACACCTAACACACTTGTGTACAAATGTTCTCAGACCTGTTTTACTTCTCTCTTGTACTTCTGAATCTTTCATCTCCCCACCCGCATGAATTGATTAGAAAGAAAGATGCTGTAGGCCAAAGTGTTGAAAGGTCCTGCACAAATTCTATCACTTGCTAACTGTGACCAAGCTTGTTTGCTCTGTAAAATGGAAATGCTAATATCCACTTTTCAAGTATTTAGCAAGATAATATATGAATCCTGGATTCTAGTAGGTACTCAAAAATGTTTTCTGAGCAGAGCTGAAGTGAAGTCATTAAAATACCATTACTATGACAGAAGCATAACGTATGTGACACTGTGACTCAGCACTGGGAGGAAAAGAAGAGAAAGACTCCAGGTACCTTGCACTGACTGCTCCAGAGTCACCCTTTCCTCCTCTCTACTCTGCTGCCTGTCCTTGTAATGGTGACCTCTATGAATGTACTAAAAGTCTCCCCTGACCTGGCTTCTGGAGGGCTCAGAGAGTAAGGAAGTGAATGCCAATTATAATGAAATATATATTTATAATTTTATATAATATATATAATGAAATATAATATAAATGTAATATATATTTGGGGCACTTGGGTGGCTCAGTGGGTAGACCTCTGCCTTTGCCTCAGGTCATGATCCCAGGGTCCTGGAATCAAGCCCCACATCAGGCTCTCTGCTCAGCAGGGAGCCTGCTTCTCTCTCTCTCTGCCTGCCTCTCTGCCTGCTTATGATCTCTGGCTGTCAAATAAGTACATAAAATCTTTTAAATATAAATAATATACATTTCTTATTATATATAATAAATGTAATATATAATAGAAACATATTTCCTTATATATGTCATGAATTTATGTATACATGCATAGTTATATATTTGTAATATAGCAATATATATGTGTATTACATTAAATACCAAGAGAGCATAATATAATTAAGTTGAGGTTAAACTTAACTTTTTTTTTTTTTAAGATTCATTTATTTGAGGCAGGGAGGGGGCAGAAGAATTCAGAATCTTAAGCAGACTCCACCCTGAGCACAGAGCTCAATACAGGGCTCGCTCTCAAACCAGGGCTCGCTCTCACCACCCTGAGATCACAACCTGAGCTGAAACCAAGAATCCGACGCTTAACCAACTATGCTACTCAGGCATCCGAAGGGTAAACTTATTTTTTAAAAAGACGTAATGTGTGGTACCTGGGTAGCCCAGCTACCAGTGTCTCTTTTTTTTTTCAGATTGTATTTATTTATTTGACAGACAAAGATCACAAGTAGGCAGAGAGGCAGGCAGAGAGAGAGGAAGGGAAGCAGGCTCCCCGCTGAGCAGAGAGCCCGATGTGGAACTCGATCCCAGGACCCTGGGATCATGACCTGAGCCAAAGGCAGAGGCTTTAACCCACTGAGACACCCAGGCGCCCAAGTGTCTGGCTCTTGACTGTGGCCCACTCATGATCTACAGGTCATAAGATAGAGCCCTGTGCTGAGCTCTGTTCTCAGGGCGGAGTCTGCTTAAGATTCTCTCTCTCTCTCTCTCTGCCCCACCCCTGACTCTGGTGCTTTATAAAAAAAAAAAAAAAAGACATGTAATGTAAGGTCTCCCATTGTTAAGCATGTAAAATAACATTAAACTCTGGGGTGATCATTGACTGGCACTGCACACACACATATAAGTGGGACATCCAAATAATTTTGACATTTTGTTTCAATGATTACAAATGTTAAAAATTCTTGTTCACAAACATATAATGTTACAAGCAGAATTTAAGTTTCCATAGCTCACTTCATAAGATCAAGATGGGTTCTCTTAAGGAACAGCAAACATTTTCAAGGCTGTTTTAAACTCCAATTGCCGTGAGTCCTTTGACCTAAAACCAACATGTTCTTTGGCTCACCCAGTCCACATCTTCAGTACAGTTTATATCAGAGAGGGACTGTGAGTCCATAATTCAACTTTAATGCCATCAAGATAAAGATAAATTTTGAAAAACTTCTGAAGAGTTTCCATGTGTTTTCTGATTTATCTGTTCAGAAACTGACAGAATTTTGTATCTCAACTCCATCTTGGAAAAGCACCTCCTCTAGCAATTGAAAGTCTGTAAGAGTGTTGGCCTCTACTTTCTCCTTCCATATCAGTAGCTAAGGCAGGAAAGTTTTTTAATTTTTCAGTAGCATCCATAAAGGTAACTTCAAGAACCTGAATTGAAAGATTTATTATCTTATTCACATGGTTTAAAATATCTACAAGATATGCCAACTCATGGATAAAATTCTTTCAGAAAGGTGTAAGAGTAGGTTCTTTTTCTTTAAGAAAAAATAAAATTCTGCCCTTAGTGTGTGTTAATAGGGCCTAGTAGGTTGTCTTGCCAAAGGCCCTCTGTGTGGTAGAAAAGCTCCTTGTATTCTACTCCTATTTCTTGACAAAGTCTTTAAATACTATGATTTGGAGACCCGCTCCTGATAAAGTCAATGACTTTATGGCATTTACCAAATTTCCAGAATTGTTGAAGGAATCTAAATCTAATGTAAATACATGTCTGGATGAGAAAGAAATTAAGTGACACAAATGTAAGGAGCTTCCAGTTTCACTATATACCAAAAGCAGATGCATCACCAAGTATTGTAGAAGCACCATCTGTGCAGAGTCTGAAGCTTTTATTTCTAGGCAAAGTTTTGTTTGAGGAAAAAAAAAAAAAGACTTTTTACCATCTCCAAAATACTAAAGTGTTTCGTAGTTTCCAAGAAGGACTCACAAAATAAGAATTTTTAAAAGTATATCAGCCTCCACACAGGGAGCAAAAGGAAGGATCTAGCTACAGTGAAAAATGTTGATCTCAGGGTTGTGAGTTCAAGCCCCATGTTGGGCATGGAGCCTACTTTCAAAAAAACTAGTACGAAAAATGTCTGTTTACATGCAGCCATATACTAAGGGAGAATGGCAAAACTGCCAATTCTAAGTGACAGACTTCAGAATGAATTTTTTTAAATCAACTACTCTAGATCAGATGTCACCATTTAACGAATGTTGCTATCAGCTTTTTCCTTCTGCTCCAGTCCACAAAGCAGCCCATTTTTGGCTAGTATATATGGTTTTTCTCTCCTCTTTTGTTTGGCAAGTCCAAATTTGGAAATATCCTATACAGAATTAAGAATTCTCATTGAACCCTCCATCCAGTTTTTCAAACTCTTAGAAAACTCTCAAAGCCACTAAACTATTTTCACAAATTTATCAACAAACAGTTGTAGACAGGGAATACTGAAAAGCATCAGAGGTATCTGGATTACTAAGGTATACCCTTGCATAAGTATACATACATATACAGGATGACTGAAACCATGTTTCTTCCAGAAATGTGTCTAAGAACCACTCAATTTTCAAAGCAGTGATGCACAGATATTTCAAGATATCCCCAAACAACTGTACTACACTATTAAAGACTATGCAATTTCTATTCATGACAGAATCACAGGAGCTCCTAGCACTAATGTAGGTTGTTAACTATGATTCATAAATGAAATTCTAAATTTCAGTTAGATGTTTGTGAAAATCAGGATTTAATTATTTCCCATTCAAGTTCATGTCCTGAAATCTATCTCTATGCCCAGGTTAACAACAGTAACATGTTAAAAAAATAAATAAATAAGTGATATGTAGAGGGAAAAATCGCCTGAAGTTCTACGCTGTCTCATGGGAAGTGGCTGGCTGGTGAAATTAAGGAAGTAAGGACAGAAAGACTGAAAGAGAAGGGGACAAATTTCTCAGAATGGGTAAAGAATGTGAAGATACCTGTCCACTTAAACACCCACTAGAGGCATTCACAGTAGAGGCAGTTCTCAACAGTAAGGTAAACAAGATGATCAGTCCAGTGGGTATCAAGCAGTCACTTTCCACAAGCATCTGATACCAGCTTAATGGGTACAATGCCTGCTCATGTACAAAGTGGCTATATTTGTCTGGATGAGGGCTATTCATATTTTCAGCAGCATGGTCTTACATTCATCAAAGTTGATCTGATTACTTCCAATATTAAGTGTCCAACATGCCATCAATGGAGACCAGTGCTGAGTGGCACCAGTCCCCGCAGAGACCAGCCAGATACGAGGTGGCAAGCTGACTACATTAGATCCTTCTAATCGTGGAGTGATCAATGCTTTGTATTCACAGAATTAGACGCACATTTCAGGTGTGTTTGCCATTCCTACCCAAACTATGTCTGCTAAAGCCACTACTGATAGACTTACAGAGTATCTTATCCAAGACTGTAGTACCTCATACAATGTTCGTTCCTACCAGGGGACATATTTAGTAAGATTCAGACCATGGGTCACACTGAGGAATTAACTATACCTATACTCAGATGCAGCTGGCCTGATAAAACAGTGGGAGAGCTTAAGGGTTTAGTTAAGTACCAGGTGGAGAAACACCTCATGAGGTTAGGCTACTTTCCTGCAGGATGCAAAACACACCCTAAACCAGCAGCCTCTATAGAGATTCATCTTTCCCAGTCGGGATGCTGGGCTCAAGAAACTAGTAATAGAAATTTTTTTTTTTATTTAGTTTTCTTATTATTTAGAGAATTTTTGTTTCCCATTCCCGTGGCTTTGGGCTCAATGGGTTTGTAAGTAATGGTTCCAGTGAAATGAAAGCTGAGATTTCCCCCTAACCACTTTGGGCTTCTCATACTACTGAACAAAAAGGAATTTAAAGGCGTTATTCCAATGGCAGGTATGCATGTGCATGAGTCATTGCTGGGTGGGAAGTGGATTGCTGATACTCAATAAAAACAAGCAGTAGTTTGAAATCCGAAGTATTTATCAGAGTTCCTTTCTCTACTCCCCAGCCCAGTGGCCTTGATCAAGAGGACACAATAAAATCAAGTTGGTTAAGACTTCTAATCTTATGGGAATACAGACTTCAGAATCCTTAGCAATAAGGAGAAAGAATCCCATACAACCTATGGGTCTGGCAAAAGAAAGGAGAACATGGAATTGGTGATAAGAGAAAACAGCTGTGTTTATCCACATGGGCCTCCAGATAAGCTATAGAATAAACGACTATACAGCTATGTTTTATGTTACTTAATTATTTAGTTTCTCCCCTACTACCCCAAATACTTTTTATATAAAGAACATCAGTAGTGATTAGTAGGTCAGGTTTCCCATATGAGTAAAGCTGAATTGCTGGAATTTCTTCATTTGCTATTTAAAGAATATGAACTTCTCACACGAAGAACAGCAATGGATTCTGCAGGACAAAAGGCGTGGGCTGAACTGAATATTTTTTATATCTCCTCTAGATCCACTCTCTTTCCTTTTCTAGCTACTCTGTTCTCTACCCTCAGGCTGATCCATTTGGCTCACCACAAGACTCCCATGGCTCTGGCTTCTGGTTGGGTGTAGCTAATAGGGAGATCCAACAGGAGATCAGAGGAAGAAAAGAGCAGTCACCCAGAGTATTTATTTGATGAAATGGGCCTGATTTTTCTCAAGCTGGCCTTTCATGCACAATTCTGTCCTTCTGAGTTTGGATTCTGATAATTCCTCTCCTTTCTCACCCCTTTGGACTTAGGGGTGTTAACAGGTCTATACCTTCTATTGGTAACTTTATTAAACCCTCTTGGAATCACCCTAATGTGAGAACACTGTCTGCTTCCTTTTGGAGTCTGGTCTGATACAGGGATTCCCTGAGAGGAAAAATGTCAAGTTGGATCTCAAAGGATGCATGGAAGAGTCCCAAGGCAAAGTGTATACGACAGAGAAGAGCATCCATTTCATCCACATTTCAGGACTTAGAGGACTGACAGAGTCTGATATGTTCTAGAAACCACAAGGTTACTTAGCTGTAGCATAATCTTAGCAGAAACATAATGGAAAATGAAGCTAGAAAATGCCCAGATCACAAAGAACCTGTTAAAAAAGAGAAAGCAGGCCCCAAATGGAATCACTTGTGCTGAGCCCATGTCACCTAACTGACGCTTAATACCTAACCAAACCACAGTTTCAGCCTCTCCCAGAAATGGAATCTTAGCCAGTCAGTCTGGATTTCCTGGTCAACATTAGTGACATAATCCACTGGACGGCCCCCCCTAGGTGGGTGATCTTGCCTGAAACAATCCGCTCTCTGCTGGAAAAAACTTCCTTACCTTGCCTCCTCCTGCTGATAAAAGCCCTATTTTGCACAGCTCCTCAGAGCTCCTTTCTATCTGCCAGATGGGATCATGATTCTTTACATTTACTCAGGTGAATTTTTGTTTTTTAGCCAGCCTTAGTTCCAAAGTATGGGACATCATTCTAAGAGTGGTGGGAAACAGAATTCAAAGCTGTTTTCTGATTTTAGTCACTAGAATTTATTACCTTTCCCTTCTGAAAACCACTGCCTTATTGGAAATAAATCCACATAATGATTTTGCCTCCACTGGGTGAAAAAAAAAGTCACTTTAAAAAGGGCCATGACATCCTCTCTACATTTGGCTCAGAAATAACTCTCATCCTGTCAGATGCCGACGTGGCCTAGGGAATCACCTCGGCCCCCTCTATTCTGCACCAAAAGAACAATTTCCCCTCTTTCATTTTCCTTTCTCCATTAAGCAGTTGAGGAAGCCCCTGAGAGAATCCTGACTCTTTGGCAGGGTCTATGGACATGTGTAGAATAGCATTTTTGCTTTGTTGAGAAACATCTGTGGGAAATCATGGGCATCAAGATGGTGTATATGGCAAGAGCTGGGGTTTCTGATATGAAGCCCTTTCTTTGAGCTGAGTGGCAGCCCCTGTAACCCCTGGGGTTCCTCTGGTAGTTTGCTGACTATCTCTAATGCCAGCTTGCTTCGAAACACTTAGCTGGCTTTTACAGAGTTCCTGGGAGGATGTGTCTTAAGTTCCCATCATTCTCTCCAGCCCAAGCACTTCTGGACTTTTGAATGTCACCAATATCCTTCAAAGCATAAGGACTGTTTAGGAGGCAGACTGTCCAAAGTTGTTTTAACTAAATAACACCCCTCCCTTGGTAAAATCTTCTCGGTTTTTGTAAATACATAAATGACCGTCTGCATTCCTTTTTTTTTTTTTAATTTATTTGACAGACAGAGATCACAAGTAGGCAGAGAGACAGACAGAGAGAGAGGGGGAAGCAGGCTTCCCGCCGAGCTGAGAGCCCTATGCGGGGCTCTATCCGAGGACCCTGGGATCATGACCTGAGCCAAAGGCAGAGGCTTTAACCCACTGAGCCACCCAGGTGCCCCGACCTTCTGCATTCTTTAGGCAAATTACCTTAGGCAAATCTACAGCATCTGAGCCCTCCGTATCACTCATGTTACTAATCAGCACACATTCTCTTGGAGATACTACGCTACAGGTTTGGTGGGGCTTCCACAGACACCGGAAGCTAAGGCTCTAATCTCTAATGCATCTTCAGCCTCCTCTGCTGCAGAGTGGGATTCAGCACATTAACAGGCCTGCTTCTCAGCTGTCCAAGGACTTGATTTAATTATATTGCAAGTCTCTGTCTTCATTGGAAGTCTCCACACATGCTGTTTGCTCCATTATTATGGATTGCATTTCCTCTCTGCTGCAATGTCTCATTCTGCCCTTCCTTGGGCTTTAGTGGCTAATAGACATTTGCATTAATTTTCATTTCTCCTGGTGCTTAATAAACATCCTCTTAGGTGCTCATCCTGGAAGTAGAAAAACCATTTTAGCTCAACCAAAAAGTTAAACTCCAGACCGTGCCTAGAACCCAAACCTGTGTTTCTAGTGACACTGTCTGCCTTACTTTTCACAGCCTCTAAGGTATGACTCCAGGGACCTAGCAGAGAGCCTGCTCTTCCCTAAATTGCTCAGACCTATCTGAGGTTTTCTAGTAGCCATACCCGAGTTCACCTTATAAAAGTCACACATACAGACACACACAGGTGTGCAAATATGCCTGCATCTGTTGATTCAGAAATGGTTAAGTAAATTAAAACAGTCATTGGACAGAAGACTGTACTGTCACTAACATAATGTATGTAAAGACGAGATAAATCATTGTGAGAAAATATTTACATTGTGCTGTCAGCAGGAAACAAATGGTACATACAGCATTAGTACCATTGTGTTTCAAAATATACATATGCACATCCCTATGCATAAGAAAACGACAAGAAGGAGATCTATCAAAATATTTATAATGGCCATGGTTAGGGTTAAAACGTCTTGGAAAGAATTCTTTTTCTTACAATTCATAGAGAAAAAAAAATTTTTAGGACAGAAAATAATAACCTAAAAAAAATGAAAAGAAAAAGCATATATATTTCCTCATCATTGGAGACCCCAAATAATGAAGCTCCAATGAGAATAAAACACAGAAAAGAGATGTAAAATGCAACTGGATGGACAGCCAGAAAATTAGAAGCAGAGTCTTACGTCAGCAGGATTCCAAGAACTTTATTTAACCAGTGGGTCTATTACGCAGACACACACCATGAGTGTGTTAAAATCATGGCTGGAGGGAGCAGGAAGGTTTCTAGCCTCACCAATACGTAGAGGAGAATGGGGCAAACTTGTGGAGAAAGCAATCACCTGCACAGCCAACAGACCAGGAGAGATGGAAAGAATAGGACAGGAAACCAACTTGTGTAACAGACATCCCCTCTGGGTCTGACTCTGATTACAACATTAAGAATACAAATTTAAGGGGCACCTGGGTGGCTCAGTGGTTAAAGCCTCTGCCTTCAGCTCAGGTCATGATCTCAGGGTCCTGGGATCGAGCCCCACATCGGGCTCTCTGCTCACAGCAGGGAGCCTGCCTCCTCCTCCTCTCTCTGCCTGCCTCTCTGCCTACTCATGATCTGTGTGTCAAATAAAAAAAAAAAAAAAAAAAAAAAAGAATACAAATTTAAGTACAAAAATAAACATAGAAAATAAATCACCACAAATTACAAATATAAGAAGTTGACAAATATAAAAATGTTTTGCTTACTTAACTGCTCTATACACCTCTAAAATGGGGTATTTTTCCTACATTTTTAACGGCATACTCTGTTTCATGTAGCAATTATTTTATAGTATTTCCTATCTAAAAATTAGAAAGATAATTCGGTCTTTCCTCTGGTGTGGTTAACTGATTTTTTTTTTATTTTGAGATAATTTTAGACTCACAGAAGAGATATAAAAGTAGTACTAAGAGTTCACCCAGCTTCCCCTAATGTTAACATTTTACGTAGCTGTAGCACCATCATCAAATGTCAGAAATTAACATTGGTATAATCCTATGAACAAAACTACAGACTTTACTTTTTCCATTTAAGTCCTTTCTCTATTCCAGGAGTCAATCCACACTGCATTTAGTTGTTGTGTCCCCTTAGTCTCCTCCAGTCTGTAACAGTTCCTCAGCCTTTCTTTGTCTTTCATGATCTTGGCCTTCTTGAAGAACACTGGTCAGATGCCTTGCAGAAGTTCCCTCAGTTTGAATTTCCTGGTGTTTTCTCGAGATTAAATTATTAGAAAGAATTCCACAGATGGCATGTGTCTCAGTGCATAACGTCAGGGCACAGGACGTTGCTCTCCTCTTACTGCAGGTATTAACCTTGATCACTTGGTAAAGGAGGCATCTCCAGGTTTCTCCACTAGAGAGTTACTATTTCCCTATTTTTATTTAATAAATGTTTGGAAGGAGATATTTTAAGATTATGCAAAAATCCTGGTTTGCCTTAGACCTTCATCTTCTAATTTTATCATCTGTTAGTGGAGCTTGCTTAGTGACTATTTTTGAGGTAATACTATGGTTTTAATGGTGATTTCCTATTTCTCTCACACTTCTGACATTTTTTAAATGGGTTTCTTTTATATGTCCCTTCCACCACATTTATTCATTTAGCGGTTACTTTTCATATGTGTATAGACTCATGGCTACTTATTCTTTGAGTTATAATCCAATACTATCCTGATTGACTTTGTTGCTCAAATTCTTCTAGTTTTATCCATTAAGAATATTTCAGATTGATTCCTGTGCCCTTCAATATGTACCCTTCCCCCTTTTTAAAGAACTTCTTTACTTTCTGAAACCATAACATGCTCCGTGCTCATCCTGTCTTCTCTCTATACCAGCCCTGGTATCAGTCACTTACCTTTTGGTGGAGAGTAGTATTTAGAAACCAAGATGTGGACACTAGGTGTGCTTATTGCTCCTGAGGTTTCGCTGCTTCCAGGCCCTCTTAGTGGACAAGAGAATGTTTTTGCATGTACATTAGCCCACACATGCACACACATCTGTATTTATTTTTCTATCTATCTGTGTGTGTTATATACACCAATAGTTCCCACTAATTCTCTGAGTGCATTCCAGTAACACAAGACTCATTCTGCACTTTCCTCTTTCCTTATTTGTAACTTGGTTTTCTCACCTGGCTCTTAATATCTACAATACATTTTCTTATTTGTTCAACCTAGTATACATAGAAAGCAGTTTCAGAATCGTTAGCCCATATCTCTGTAGGAAAAGTATGTGTATGCAGTTCTTTTCATCTTTAGCCTTACGGTATCAAGCCAAAACCCAAATTTCCAGAAGTACTTAGGTCAGCTTCTTTCTCCTCCATGCCCTTCACTGTTATGTCAGTGGGCCTCAGAAAGGGCTACTTTTCCCCCAGGGCACATGTGGTTTAGTCTGCAGACTTTTCAGTTGTCACAACTGGGGAGGGAGTACGGACACCCAGTAAGTAGAGGCCAAGGATGCCCCCGAACATTCCACAATGCCCAGGATAGCTACAGATAAGAACTATCTGGCCCTAAATGTCAGTAAATTCCAAAATGTATCTCTTTTTCTTATAGATTTTCTCCTTTTAATAGAATCTGAAATTTTTTATGACAATTCTGACATCAGAAAGTGAAGAATTTGTATTGATTCCATCATGTATCTTACTGCTTTCATTTCATGGTCTCTGAATCTTCGTCTGAATTCTCTCCTAGTTCTTTAATAAATGAAGGTGACAAAGGAAAGTATTCTTCACATGGATCCAACTTGGGAATCTGTAAACTCTTACTTATTTTACTACTGATATGTTCCCAGTGATCTTTGCAAACTGCACGCAAACTGGCATATTTCCAGCCAACTTTGCTTCTGCAGAATCCCAAATATCTGTGGTCACTCCACACCACCTGGACACAAAGAGAAATGTGATGGAGAAGAAACTAAAAGGAAAGAGGCTGTGGTCTTAACTGATTGCTATTAAAATACCTTACTTTTGTGAATTTTATAAAAACATGTGATTACTTTGTTTGGGCTTCTTTTTAGGGTCTTGGATGAGATCTGTGATGAAAGACCCTAAAACCTTAAACTCTATTAGCTTCAAAAAATTATTTTCTACCCACAGGACCCAGAAGGTTGCACAAAATCCAGGCCTTTGAGAACCTTGTGATTTAGGAAAGAAGGCAGATCCGTGTTCAGCGGTGTCTCAGGAGACAGTAACTGCCAGACATGCAGACCAGAGCCTTGTACAGCCCTTCTAACACCCCCCAAGAAACTAAACATCCAGGAAGTCTTTGGTTCTCAATAGCGACCTCTCTTCATGGCCCATCAAATGACAGCCTCCTCACCGTGACCCCTAGATGGCTCTGGAGGCCAAGGCTAGGCTAACATCCGAATTTTCCTCTGCCCTTTCATTTTTACACAGGAAGAGGGAGTAGAGAAAGAGCTTGAAAGAGGAGAAAGTACATCAAAAATATCATCATCCTAAGTACTGTGATTTGAAGTCATTTTTCACTGCCAAGAAAGAAAAAAAATAGTAGTCAAGCCTCTAAAAGCAATGTTTACTCTTCCCGGGAGAGGACATATGGGAGAGCTTCTGACAAGACTGTCAAAAGTGTGTTCAGCAATTTAACTAGTAATAATAGTGAAAAACAACAAATAAAGCTTTGAATTAATCCAGCATCTTTCATCTCTATATTTCAAAGAGTGTTGCCAATGTTCCTGATAACAACGTATCTGTGAAACATAGAGGTGGCAGGCATTGTCATTCCTCAGTGACAGATGAAAGAACAGAGAAGCTAAGAAAACTCTCCCCCAGTGAATCAGCCAAGGACCTGTGAGGGCAGATCAGCCTCTCTCCAGATCAGCACCTCCCTGGCGCTGTTGGAGCAAGTACTCCAAGGGAATCGGGTTTAAGGACTACCTGAATGTGAATAACACAAGTACAAGAGCCTCTGCTCTCCCAAAATTTGGTGACAAAATACATCCACCAAAAGAGTCTTACATCTATGCAGGTCAATCAGCAGGATGCTTTCAAGGTCAGCTGGTCAAAGACCCTACTAGATATGCTCTGGGAAAGTACCATCCCCAAAGAGCCTACCTTCGGGGAGTTCATAATAAATGGGGTGAAAAAAGGAAAAATACACACATCCCCTCCAACCACAGGAAGCTGCCTACGGTTTTCTTCAAAATGCATGGACCTCTGTGCCTTTGTCCCTCTGTTCCCTCTCCTTTGCTTGTCGCCTTTTATGACGCTATGGAACGATCACCTACTCTATCAAGCCTCCCCTTCCACACACCCAAGGAAGGAAGGAACTTTCCTTCCTTTTTGTATCTTCCAGGTTCTATATAGATTTCTGTCACAGTCCTTGTAACTATACTTGTTTACATATATACTTGTTTACATATCCGTCTTCTCTACCAAACTCTCAGCTGTTTGTCAGGGGGAATGTATTACAGTTTCCTCTGTTTGTCCAAAGCTCAGCATAATGCCACACTCATACCACATGTTCAGCGGTTGGTTTCAGAAAGAGGAAGGAAGAAAGAACAGAAGGAAGTACAAATGGACAGAGGGAGGGAGGGAAGGAAGGAAAAGGAACCAATATCTACTGCACAGCTACCACTGGTTTGCCAGGCATTGTGCTAGGGCATTATCTCTGTTCAGTGTTCAGTATGTGCTTCTCATTTGCGGGCTTGTGTCTTTTTTTCAATTTCAGAATCTTCTCAGATTTTATCTTTTTGAAAACTGCTCTCTCCCATTCCTTCAATTCTCTATTTCTGGAAGCCCAATGGAAACTCTATCTTCCATGACTCTTAAGTTTTCTTTCCTATTTTCTATCTCTTTATCTCTTTGAAACACAGAGTGAACTTCCTAGTGTTATCTCCCAAATCACTGGTGCTCTCTCGCACACAGTGAGTCCAGAGTTGATCTCATCTCCTGAATGTATTTTTATTCCAATTACTTGAGTTTTCATTTCCAGAGTCTAACTCATTCATTTTCCCATACACCTGTTCTTGATTTCTACCTGCCTGATTGTGTTTCATATTTTCTTGCTCTTTAGGTGTTATTCCTTTCTTCATATCACCTTTGATAACCTCAAACATACTCATTTTAAAGTCATTATCAGTTCTATTATTCACTTTCAATGGGAGTGAAGTCTACTGATGGTTGAGCTTGTTGGCTGTCATTCTCAGCATTCGTTTTCTTCATGTGTTTAGAACTGTAGTTAGCAAGTTCCCTCTCTTTCCTCTCATCCCTCCCAATCTGGGAGTTGTTCGGTTTCCTCCCTTAAGACTCCTAGCTCAGAGTCAGATCCGATGATGTTGACTCAGGGTTCTTATTCTGAGGTGATCTTGGGGATATCACAGATCTAATCAGTTGGCCAGCAGTGGTTAGTTGAGGTCCTGTGGTGTAGTTTCTTCTGCCCTTCCCCTCACCTGGGCATTCAGCTCTAGAATATGCGGCATCTCCAAACAGTAATTGAAGTTTCTTCCAGCCCCCACCTTGTGAAGAGCTGGCAATAAGCCCTTCAGTTTCCCAGTGAGCTAGGATCCTGCTCCCAGGTATGAGCCCAGAACTTTTAGTCCCTGTCATCTCATGGCAGCCATATTTCAAACCCTTCTGCCCATTCCCACATCCAAGAGCCCAGAAAGTCTGTTATCTCAATTGCCATCTTAGTGCTATTTCCTGTTGAATGTGGTTACGTTAAAGTTCTTTTTGAAATATTTAGTCTAACACTGCAATGTATTTGGCATTAAGGGGCTTTCAAAGCAGGAGCATCATCTTGACCTGAAATCCCAGTCTGGGCATTTTCACAGCATCAGTCAGCAAACAATGATCCCCAGCTGCCCAAAATGTACCCTGTCCCCTACAGGCTCAGTGCTCCAGGCCTTGGTCTTGAGCCAGTGAGAGTCATACCTGGGAACATGCAGAGCCCTGCCCGTGAACTAGCAGTGCCTACAAAGAGTCTCTAGCTCGCATACCTGTGCACCGCAGGGTGGCGCCAGCTCTTGATTTCCATAAGATGACTGAGCTGCAGTTCCCCATAAAGCAAGCACTCCACCATTTGAGCCTACACTGCCCAAATCTGCCTAGAAGTCTCATTCTTTGGACCCTCTTACCCTAACCTTGTCTAGATTTATGTTTCAGACACTCAATTTAAAAAAAAAAAAAAAAAAAAAAACGACTCCCACCTAATACTATCACTTTAGTCTCAAAGTATTCTCAGACCCCTTAGATGAAACCCACCTGCATTAAACTTGAATCTAATACTCAGTCTTGGTCCAGACTCCAGGTGCCTCTCACCCACACACCACACAACTCCTGGCCCAATCCCAGGTCGTGCCTTCTCCCTAGCAAAAGCTCTCACCCTCACTAAGCATTCTGCTCCCAGTTACACTGTGTGTCTGTGTGTGTGTGTGTCTGTCTGTGTGAGGGGGTTCCCACACATCCAAACAGTGCTCCAACACCGGCTGGGTGTCCTACAATTCGACTCAATCCTGACACTACCTTTCTGGAGATAAAATCAGGTCCCACAGGTTAAGGGTTCAGTCCCACAAGATTGCCCCCAGCCCCAACTTCATACACCAATCACCAATCCAGGCTGTCATCTGTACTTCTGACCAACTGGCTATACATTAAAGGTTCCAACAACTCCCTCCATGGGTTTGATGAATTTGCCAGAGCTGCACAAAGAACTCAGAGAAACACTTTACTTACTAGATTACTGGTTTACTATAAAAGGATATAACTCGGGAACAGCCAGATGGAAGAGATGCATACAGCAGTATATGGGGAAAGGGTGTGAAGCTTCCATGCCCTCTCCAGGCACGTAGCTCTTCCTGAATCTCCATGTGTTCACCAGCCCAGAAGCTCTCCAAACCTTGTCCTTTTGGGGTTTGATGGAGGCTTTATCACATAGGCCTGACTGATTAAATCATTGGCCTATGGCTATTAAACCCATCTCCAGGCTCTCTCCCCTACTCAGAGGTTGGGGGATGGGACTGAAATTTCCAACCCTCTAATCACTAGGTTGGTTTCCACGGCAACCAGGACCCATCCAAAGGTGCTTTCCAAAAGTCACCTCATCAACATAACAAAAGACAATTTTATGGTTCTCATTACTTAGGAAATTCCAAGGATTTTAGGGGATCTGTGCTAGGAAAGGGGATGAAGACTAAAGGTACATTTCTTATTATAAATCATATCACACCCGCACACCTGAGACTGAACAATAGACAAGACATTCACACATACTCTCACGTAATTCTTACCACAGTTTGTAAAGATTTTTATCCACCGTCACTATAATAGTAATATATATTGCCTGTTCAGAATGTGCCAGGATCTGTGCCAACTACCCTACCTGTAATAATTTACCTGATACTTGCAACAACTCTATAAAGTGGCTACTACTATTCTCTCCCCATTTTATAGATGCTGAAGCTGAGGTTCAGGTTAACTGCCATCTGTAAGATCCTGAAGATACTAAGTGCTGGAACCTGGATTTAAACCTAGGTTCACCTCAACTCAAAGGCCGTGCCCTTAGATGAACGCTACATTGCCAAATCCATCTTAACACTGATCTTGCCCAACCTCTCTGTAGCATTTCACAGTATCACTGTTGCCTTCTTCCTAGGGAGTACCTCCTCCTCTTCAAGCTTCCATGAGACCCGGAGTGAATTTCCTCTAACCTCTGTCTCTCTCCTTGGTTCTCCTTGTTCCACACACAGGATTCCCCAAACTCCCACTTTCTCACAGGTACCACAGACCCTTCGATTGTAACATTTCAACATGTTCCATTCTGAGCTCGTTACTTACACCCTCTGTCTCAGTTCCTGACACCACCATCCAGCCAGGCTCCCAAACCAGAAGCCAGAGTCAGCCATCCAACCCCTGTCACTTAATCCTTCAGCCCATCAACAGACAGTAGCAGCAGATTCCCTCTCCTGAGCTCTCTAACTGATGCTGTCCCACCCTTACATCGCCATTACCTATAGAAGATGGCCCACAGGCCTCCCCCAACCAGCCAGGACCCACTTTTCATCCTCATCATTCATCCCCACCTGCTACACCCAGAACCCTAGAGCCCTAGTCATCTCAATCACCTGGTACTTCCCACAGGTCAAGCTCTTTAGTGGTACCAGGCCTTTGCTCTGACTGTCCCCTCCTTCCAGAGCATGGTCATCCTTTTTCCATCCACTTTCTATCCAAACATCTTCAGCTCTGTGAAGCCATCCAGAAAGTCCTCCTCTTAGGTTCTGAGCAAGGAAAAGGTGCTTACTTCTCAGGTCACCCTGGACCTAACAGCAGAGCCTAGTGCTTTTATTCTGAGCATCCTGCTCCAGTAGCACATTCCAGGCATTGGGAACTCTCTGTGGCAAGTGAGCACAGGGAGTCCCCTCTTCTTTCTGTCTCCAGCGCCAGCCCAGCTTCTAGCCATCATCAAACATTTAGGTAATTAACTGGAAACTGGCAACAGATACAAAAAATCAGTTTCTCACCCCAACAGGGGCGTGTAATGTTCAATTCTGTTTTTCCAAGGGAAATGATCAGAAGCCTGTGCACACATAAGAGACGTTTTGACAGAGGTGCCAACATCTGAAGTCAGCGAGAAGGCTTAAATGAAAGAATTAAGAGAAACAGATCTCAGCCATAGTTCTATGCAGAAGGCCACAATGCCAAAAATCTGCATTTAATAGGTACTGGGTGGCATAAATGCCATCATGACTTCGAGTGGCACTGAAAGAAGTCAGTGGTGACGCTCGAGGTCTCTCAGGCACCTCACACACCCCCACATCCCCACAATGAGCCAGTCCAAACTTCTGACTCATCACCCCCGACAAGCTGTTGAACTGCATCTCCTACTAGTTCCCAGTCTATTCCATATCAGTTCAAATCCAAATGGTGAAATACTTAAGCTGGAAAGGGCAATCAAAAAAGAAGTACAAATGGCTAATAAATAGATGAAAAAAAAATAAATAAATGCCAGCAGTAATGAAAGAAGTACAAATCAAGACATGATACTATATTCCATCTGTCCAACCGGCAAAATTAAAAGAAACTCTTCCCTGCTGGAGAAGGTGCTGGCTGCCCGCCAGCTGTGCCAGGCGTGTGTGAGGAAGTGAGCAGAAGACAAGGCAGAAGAAACCTCTGTAACCTTCAGTAGTCTTCAAGGGTCAACTCCCCTCTGTCCTCACCCATTTCACAGTTAGCAGAGTCTTGCTGAGCTTGAGGTGGGGAGCATGTGCTTGGAGAGCATGGAGGTAAGATTGCAGGGAAATGATGCCCTCAACACACACACACACACACACACACACACACACACACACACATCTGCGGTGTCTAAACATGAACGCAGCCATGTTTTATCCAGCCCTGTCACGTTGATATTTCAAGGAAGGCATGGCTAAATCCTGCTGTTATTGGCTTATTATTCAGAAATAGAGGCTAGGTTCACACCCAAATCTGTAGAAAACTGGCAAACAGAATTAGATATTGTTTCAGAAGAAAAAAGTGTTGGGTGTCTTCAGAAAAGATATTACCGCCAATGGGACTATGAGGGTGGGTACAATTTTGATAAAGGTATAAGGAGAAAAATGTTCTAGGGGCAAAAGAAAGACTGAGGTCACAGATGGTGACATTTCAATGTGCTAATTTAATCACTGAGGTCCTTTCCAGCCTTCACGTTTTTCCAACCTGGTACTTTCCCTCCTGTTAACTAAGTGAGTTCCAGTAGACCAGGAAATGGATGGAAACTTCAGTTATGTGCCAAGCACTGTCATCCTACACAAATAAGCTAATTTAATCCTCAAAACACCTTTGAAGTGAGCATCCTTAGGTCTGTTTTCAGATGAGGAATCTGAGGCTTAAAGAAGACATGATTTGCCCAAGATCAGAAAGCAAGTCAGTGCTGAGAAATCACACATGAACTGCCGTCTGCCTGGCTTTGACACCTTCACCCATTCTCTCTTCTATACCTATTGTCTCACTTCAAGACCACTTTCTTCTTTCAAAGTAAAGCCTTCAAATTGATCTACAGATTCAATGCAATCTCTATCAAAATCCCAGTAGGCTTCTTTGGTGAAACTGACAGGTTGATCTTAAAATTTATATAATAATTCAAGGGACTCAGAAGAGCCAAAATAATACCTAAAAAGAACAAAAGTAAAGGACTCACACTTTACAACTTCAAAACTTACTACAAAGCTACAGTAATCAAATCTGTGTGGAATAAAGTGCTGGCATAAAGACAGAAATATGTATCAGTGGAATACACCTGAGAGTCCAGAAATAAATCCCTACCTTAAGGATAAATGATTTTTAACAAGCATGCCAAGTAATTTAATGGGGGAAAAATAGTCTTTTCCACAAATGGTGCCAGGACAACTGGATACCCACATGCAAAGAATAAAGTTGGAATATTATATCATATATAAAAATTAACTCAAAACAGATCAAAGACCTAAATGTAAGAACCAAAACTATAAAACTCTAAGAAGAAAACATAGGGGTGAATCTTTGCGATCCTAGATTAGGCCAAGGTTCCTAAGTACCTAAAGAACAAGCAACTAAAGAAAAACGGACAAATTAAACTTCATAAAAATAAAAAACTTTTGTGCTTCAAAGGACATTGTCAAGAAAGTAAAAAGACAACTCACAGAATGTGAGAAAATATTTGCAAACCACATGTCCAATAAGGGTGTTATCTCCAGAATCTATAGAGAACTCTTATAATTCGATAATAGAAAGACAAATGACCCAACTTTTAAAAAATGGACAATGGATTCGAATAGACATTTCTTCAAAGAACATATACAAATGGCCAATACACACATCAAAAGGTATTCAATATTATTAGTCATTAGGGAAATGCAAATTGAAACCACAATGAGACACTACTCCATACTCACCAGGATGGCTAAAATTAAAAAAAAATATATATATACATAACAATAAGTATAAAAGTAGGTAACGAGAAATTGGAACACTCATCCATTCCCCATAGAAATGGGGAAAGTGGTAGAGCTGCTTTGGAAAACAATATATATATAAATACAGAGTTACCATACGACCCAGCAATTCTACGCTTAGGTATATATATACCCAAGACCACTGAAAACTTCTGTTCACATAAAGACTTGTAAATGAAAGCTCATAAAAGCATTATTCATAATAGCTAGATTGTAGAAATAATCCAAATGTCCACTAAAACTAATGATGGATAATGAAAATGTGTTACTCCTCTACAATGGAATATTACTTGATCATAAAAAGAACTGGAACACCAACACAGGTTACAGCATGGATGAGCCTTGAAAACATGATTTCAAGAAAGAAAAGCCTGTCACAAAAGACCACATATTGTATGACTCCATTTTCATGAAATTTCCACAAGAGACAGATTTATAGAAACAGGAAGCAGGAGTGGAGATGGACATAGAAAATGGAGAATGAGTACTAATGGGCATAGGGCTTCTTCAGGGATTAATGAAAATGTTCTCAATGTGATCGCGGTGATGATTGCATAACTCTGTGAATCAATTATATAGTATGTGAGTTATACCTCAATGAAGCTGTTTAAAAATTAAAAAGTAAACTAGCCCATACTCACTGACAGATGGAATGCACAGAAAAATATAACAAAGGACAAAACTGTCACCAGAGATAAGCATTACCAACATTTTGGTTTCTTTCCTTCTGAAATTCTTTTCAATACTGACTTGCATGGTCGAAATTATAAGCAGACACTACTTTATGTGAATTCACTTCTTGCCTCAGAATAACCCCCAGTGCCACAGTCCCTGGACACTCAGCCCACCCTCTGTCTCTACCTCCCACCAACCTCCCCTCAAGCCCTCACCCAGATGATATCCTGTGACTCGAATGTCCCTCCCATGACGCCTGGCTGGAAAACCCCTACTCCTCCCCTGATCATCTGGCCAGATGTCTCCTCATTGAAGCTTCCCCAGAACTTTCAGCAGTTGCTTCTGATGCTTCTCTCATGGTTCACCCTTTGTTCTTGTGAGGGGCTCCTACTCCTGAACTGGGCTATTCAGCTACAGATTCAATATGTATTCCCCTTTAGGAGAAAGGGATTATGGGGAAGGAGAGTGTTTTGGATTAGGAAAGAGAGGAGGTTGGACTTCCTCTCCTCGAGTGCCCCTCCTTCCCCCTAGTGTCTCCAGCATCCATAGCCTGTCCACAAGTAAAGAGTAGAGCTTGACCCCCACTCTCCACAGATCTCTGAGGTTCCAGGAAAGGAACCAGGTCAGTCAGCCTGAGTCTCCTCATGCGTCTGCTTGACCACAAAAATCTGGGTACAGTGCATTCCAACTAACAACACAAAAAGATCGATCTCTCTTGCTCTCTCTCTCAACAGAGATGGACTTATTCTGAGATTGCAGAACTCAGGAAATGGAGCCCATCTCCTTGTTATCAATGTAAAAACTGAGCTGAGCTATTTGTGATCTAAATCAAAATAGAACTGTGCTGGCAAACTCATTTTTCTCAGGCCCCGGCAGCTCCCCAAGATACATTGTCTACTGATGGGGGTGGGGGGAGAGACAATGGCAACTGCCAGGAGCCATTGATCACTTGTTTTATGTGCAGAATGAATCCTTAATCACTGTCGCTTCAGAAAGAAAGGGGAAATTGAGATGGATTCTCAAGTGCCAAAGGCAGAGAGCTTGGTAATTGTAGCTCTTTCATTAAAACTTTGGAGCATAATAAGTTAGCCAGTGGTTGTTCATCTCCGCCTTGGCGACCACGTCTTGGCTCATGGCGACGAAGAGTCCTAAGAGCCATGGGTAATCTCTCCTCAGTGTGAGCCCAGAGCTCAAGAATCTCATCAAATGGAATTTGACATCTCAGCCAGGCATGTGAGGAACTACCAGATGGACCCAACCTACTACTGCCTGAGCCTCCGTTTCCTTATTTGCAAATAAGAGCAAAACCCTGCATTGCCTCATTCACCTCTGCTATTTTACTCTTCTGCTCCACATCCTGCCCTAGTTCTTCCTGTTGGTGGTGACATTTATTTATGCATTCATTCACCTTGCAAATAATTATTAACTGCTTATTGTATGCTCATTGGTTAGCAAGGAAGAGTCAGGGTCTCTAACCACCTACTCCCTTGGGGCTTTTCACCTGGAGTACACACTTTCAGCAGGAGGCAATACTGCCCTTTGGTTCTGGGGAAATAGAAAAAAAAAAAAAAAAAGAAAGAAATCTCACTCTTCTAACATATAAACAACAAATATTCATGCAGTACATGCAGTATGTAAACAGATATGCAGCATATTTAAAAATCTCACATGGGAAGGGAGGAATGATTAGGGGGAAAATGTCTGAAAAGGTTCCTTAGGGGAGCAATAACGGAAAGACAGTCACTTGTCTACACTGGTTCAGAGTGACTTTCTGCTCTTTCTATCTGCCTCAGGGAGCACAACTCAGTACAGTACATGTCCCCTCTTACCAAAAAACCTCTGGACACCCATTTCTTTTTCCCCCTCCTCTTTGCTCCCATAGTGACCTCTACACAGCACTGATCCTCAAGCCCCCCTCCAAGGCTCTGACCCATGGCTCTGTCCCCCACGATGCCTGCACACAAGACTCTCATACTGGTGTATGTTTAACCCTCAGGACCTAGGAGGTTGGCTGCACTTCGTAGGTGTTCAATAAATGTTGACTGGATGAATGAGTGGCAGTACACCTCTCACTCTGCAGTTCCCAGAATGGAGAGAAAAAGAGTTAAAGAAACCAACACTTTACTGAGCCCCTTCTGTGTGCCACACACCATGACAGTCCATGGTACAGCCTACCTCCATTTTTACCAAATTTTCACCACAGCCCTGCAGATGCCAGAGCAGAAACTGTTACCCCTGGAGAAATGAGGGTTCATCAAGGTCCTGTGCAGTAGTGTGCGAAAGCCAGCTTCTGTGGCTCCCCAGAGCCTATTAAATTTTCAGGGATTTTTCAAGTCAGGTGTTCAACTATTGATAGCTTGAAATTAGCCATCATGGGAGTATTTACACCATGGAAATGGGCAAACATTACACATCAGGTCTTTTCCCACCCCCCTCTGACAGCCAGTTTATTAGCATATCATTGGCTCCAGGCCTGGCAAGTGACAGCCAGGAAAGGGGACCAGGTTTTTCCATTTAACCACACTGCCAGCTGTGGGGTTTGGGGGTGGGCAGAGGGAGACATCCATCTGTGCCCATGAAGACTTGATCCAGGATCTCACCTGCTACCACTTTGCTTTCAGTGAAATGGACTTCCTTGCTTGTTAGTAAATTACTGTCAGGAAGTGAAAAAAGACGACACCTGAAAAATCACCCTTCTGGAACTTGGAATCACCTCTGCTCTCTATGACTCGAAGGTCAGGAAAAAGAGGCCAGAAATCCTTAGAATTGATACCCCTAAGCCAGCATCCAAAAGGCTTCCAGTTACCCTCACAGGGAGCCTTACAGAAGCCTTTCCTAGATACCACAACCGTTTATCCATCTCTAGAGAGTACAGGTTAGTTAGGGCAGGCACCAAGGGTTTGGACCTCTGCATCTGTCTCCAGCATGCAGCCCAGTGCCCGGCACACAGTTTGGCACTCAGTAGATATGCCCATGGAATAACACCCACCGGACCCAGATGCAGCTCATCGGGGGACCAGTCCCATACCATATCCAGGGATGGCAAGCAACACCTCCAGTAGATTGTCACAAACTGAGTCTACCCCAAAACTCTTTAAACAGCTCTTCTAATCCCTTGACCCTTTTACATTTCCCACAAGACTCAAATAAAATTTCAAAATGCCTTGTTAATGCTCTGGCTGTAAGTTTGAAATGCTAAATGTCTTATTAGACAAAGGACTTTGGGCCTGACTCCTCTAGAATGCAGATCTGCTTGGAGTAGCATCAGCAAGAGCTGGAGTTTCGCCACATCACAGTGTCATTAGCAACCAGAGAGAGTTATTCAGCACATAGCTTTTAATGTCAAGTCTCCGTTTTCTGACTGCTTGACAAGCCAGAGAGGATAAATAAAGGAGGCTCCCGGTGCTTCTGGCTTTCTTTCACATTAGGTTCTGTGATGGGATCCCTGATTTAAGACCAGGACCCAATTGAGAGTTGTGCTCATGGTACAATAAATAATAGGGAAACATCAAGCCTGCACTGGTGTGCCATGTTAGTCCAGGACCACATACTGTGTCATTATTTATCATTAAGCAAATCCTTATTTTGGTTTCTAGAAAAGGGTATCATAGAATTAATATTGAAAATGGAAAGAAAGAAGAATCCAGGGAGGAAGAGTGTCTTTGTTGGGGAGTAAGAGTCAACAGGTTAAAAAAAAAAAAAATTCAGTGAATGTGTACAAAATCGTTATAAGAGACAGTTAAGGTTTTGTTTCTCCTGGCTGCTTTGTCATGATTTCTCCCAGCGTCCTCTTGCGATTGACATTGGGAAAAAAGAGTAAAAGGGACTCCTTATCAACACTAATCAAGTAGCCTAGATTTTTAACCAGAATTCCATTGTGCTGTCTTTGAAACAAAGATTATTCATTAGGTTACACCAAAATAGTTTAATTCTGTCCATTTGTAACACTTTTTATATCAATAAATTCACAAGAGAAAAAAATATTCCATGTTAACCCAACAACCCAAATATTTAGAAACCATAGAACCTCAATGCTATTATTAATGTTGTTATTCTCCCTTCACCCTCCTCTCCTTTTTAAATCTGTGTAACAACTTGTAAGTTACACTGAGTCACAGATGCAGGGACTGAGATACAGAGAGGCTGAGTGAGTCGCACAAAGTAACACAGCCAGCAAGTGCGGGATGGGGGCTTCACTTGGGAGGTCGCGGTCTCCCTGTATGTGGCTTCTACCTCTATCCTACCCCCAACTCCTGAGCCCTTCCAGCCCCACTTCCGGATAACACTAGGGCAGCCTCACAAAGGCAGAGTGAAAGGGTGCCCTGGAGATGTTCCTCTCCTCCTCCTCCCACGGTGGTCTTGTCACTTCTAGGGAAGCCCAAAGTCTGAGTTCCCTTGAATTTCTGCCACTCCTGGCAACCAAGTCCTTCCCGGAGGGGTCAGCCATGGAACTGGGTGGGCAGGACAAGCCCCAGATTGGAAACACAAATGCAGCCAAAAGCCGGAGACAGTGCTCAGCTCATCCACCTCACCCCTCCCTCCAAAATATCCCCACCAGGGACAACAGTGACAAGGATTAGCATTTGGGTTTTCCCAGCTATTGTTCACAACCAGGCCATGCAGTAAGTGGAATCACCCTCATTTTACAGATAAGGCAAATAAATGAAACTCACAGGTGTAAAGTCATTTGCCAACGTCACAAAGTAAGTGGCAGAGTCATGACTGAAACCCACAACCTGGATTCCCAGATGCCTTGATTTTTCCATATTAATAAATAAAGTCCCAGTGTGGGCTACCTGTGGCGCCCAGAGGCTGGTTCTTTACGCCTCTGTGGTTGCAAAGACCACAGACTCTGAAGTTAGGAGCCCTGGTAAAAATACAGCTCAGACACTTGGGCAGTTCCTCCGTCCCTCTGGGCCTTGACGCCCTCATTTCCCTAGGAAAGGGGAAGCAGGCAGCTTCCGGGGGTGCCGGGACGCCCCGGGACAAGCGCCCAGCATGGCCGGGCCTGGGCGCAGACGGTGGGGGGGGGGTCCCACCGCGTGTGGGGCCCGTCCTGTTCCGGTCCCCGCCTCCTTCAAGGACGGTGGGTCTATTTAAAGCCGTGGAGAGTGAGACAGCCTGTCGGAGGCAAGAGGCGACACCCGGGGGTCCCCTCCTACCTGCGTGGGGTTCCTTCACAAGGGCGCCTCGTCCGGCTCTGATGAGGGCCCGTCCGGCGGGAAGATCCCAACCAGCCGCCGTCTCTTCTACCGAGGAATGAAAATGACGAAGCTGCCACGGGGCTAAGGGGCTGGAGAAGCAGGCAGCCGTCGCTTGGGGCCTAATTATTGGCAGTCAAAGCCCTGGTGACATCTGAGATCCCTATCAACCCTGAAATACCCTCACTGGCCTTCCAAGTTGGAGTCACCCACGCAGGCGTCCAAATTAAGCGAGGCACGAGAGGGCTACGGTGGCCGCCGCGGGCCAGTTCTAACCAGCGCGCGAAAGAGGCTGCGGGGTTGGGCGGGCAGTAGAGAGGTGCTAGCGAGGAGGAAAAAGCCACACACATAAAACAGGATCCCAAACACATCCAATTAACCCCCCTAAATTAACAGGTGAAGAAACTAGGGCCGGGAGAGGGAAATGCTTAATAACTCGCACACACTTTAAAAGTGATTGAGCTGGAGCCTGAGCCCTCAGGCCAACCTTTCCACTAGGCTTCCTCCTTTTGCCCACATTGCCTCTTCCGCTTCGTGCTTAGATCCTGCCCTTGGCAGAGGCCCGGCCCCCTCCCCCGACCCTGGAAGCCACTGCCAGATTTGCCGTTACCAAGACTCTTTTTTACCCTGTCATCCTCTATCCACCACTTCGAGCAACTCTTCCATAAGCTACACAGTAAAGAACAACACGGTTCCGCCAGCACTCGGGGATCTCCTTTGGTGTAGCTTGATACAGACTTTTGTAGCCTTATTTCTTTCAATTTATCTATTCATTCAACAGATATTTATTGTGTACTGAATTAAAGCAGGCACAGAAATAAGGTAGTCAAGAGTAAAACTGTTTCTGTCCTGGAAAGTTCCTAATGTAATGCAAGAAACGTCCACACAAATAGGGAATTATCATAGAATGTACTAAGGGACAGGAAATGAGCATTCGCTAAGAAATACCGGTACCCTGAGAAAGACTACAGTAGGAAGCCAATATGAAGAGGGAGGTTCCATTTACATCTTCCAGGGACTAAGATGCCTGCGTTGCATTTTAAAGTGGACAATGGCCAGTGAATGGGAAGGACCAGAGGGGCACCAGGAGAAGGTACAGCCAAAGTGAGAAAAAGGCACAGAGTTAGAATGTAATGCTCAGGTCGTATTTTTTTTTTACCTCTGTACTTTTGGTGACTCGGAATCTAAAAAAAACAGGTTTTTAATAAGCGTTCGCCAGATGAATGAATGATGCATGTGAGGAATTTTGGGAAGTCCCATGTTGCTGTGACACCAAAGAGAGACAGTGGGCGTGGTGCCACGCAGGAGGCAAGGCCATGGGGAGAGGGGTCACATTTCAGGCCATGGGTGGCCATGTGAATTGTTCAAAAAGGCTCAAACTTAATAGTACAGGTCAGGGGTTCTTAAAGTCTGACCTTCAGGGTCCAGTGCCCTCTTTCCTGAGTTTTAAAATGTATAAGTAACCAACTTAAAAAATCTAGCTAGCAAGGTCTTGTGCATGAATTCAACTTTTATCAGATTCTAAAAGAAACTCATGACCCCAAACATGCAAAGGATAACTGGGAGAAGGGTTGAAACATGTTTAAAGTTTGTAGGTCAGAGACAGCCAGTGAGGGATTTATTATTTATGTGGATTGCACTGATGTGTGAGAATAGGGCCTTTGTCTTTTTCACTGCTGTATCTCTAATACATATCACTGTGTTCCATATAGGATAAGCATTAAAGAGGGAAAGAATGACAGCTGTGTGGAGTGGAGGATGGGCTTGAGGAGACAAGACCAGGGGTAACGAATCTGTTAGGAGGCTATTGGAGTAACCCTGAATTGGAGGTGGGGGGGTGGGGAGAGAGTTATTGGTATAGAACAAAAGTGACATATTTGAGAAATATTTTGAAAGCAATGTTAATAGGATTTGATGGTTTACTGAACATGGGAGGTGACGGGAAAAGAGTAAAGACAGTTCACACTTGTCCAGCTTGACAGAGAGCTAAATGATGGTGCCATGGACAGAAATAAAGGAACCAGAAAGCTGGCGGCTGGTGGTTAGTTCTGTTGGAATGTGGCAAGCATGAGGGGCCTGGATAACATCCTCAGGAAGATGCTAAGTAGGCAGGGCACAAGAGGCTGAAGCTTGGAGGTGAGATTTGAGCGGGAGACAGACACACAGGTAGAGATCAGGAATATGCAAGTACTGAAAACCCTTTGAATAAGTGAGGCCACCTAGGGAGAGTAAAGAGGGAACTGGAGCAGGCCAAGGAGGGAGCTCTTAGGAAACCAGCATCTAGGAAGTGTTCAGAGGGATTCAAACCTGCAAAGAAGTGGTGAGTTTACACAAGGAGATATGACAAAATCTAAGGAATGGAGCCTTTGGTGAGGGAGGAAGGGTCTGGTGCAGGCAGATGTGGCCAGATGTTCAGTAAGTGAAGGACCAACAGCTAGTCACTGATTTGACAATAAAGAGCTTAGGGATGGCCTTAGGGAGGAGGATTTCAGTGAAGCATGAGAAGGGAAGTCAGATGGTATGGATATGATAGGCAATGAAGGAATGGGTGCATTAAAAGGAGGCTGTCTTTACACAACCAAGGGTGAAAGCAATGAGATTATATCCAAAGTGGGCCTCAGGATAAAGGATGTATCTTTTTCAGATGATGAAGTGTTGACAATGTCTTCCTACTCTCCTTCTCCTGCTAGATTATAAATTCTTTAAAAGCAAGGATTATAATTTATGCTTTTGCAAATGTCCCCCATAGCATCTAGTATAATCTGCATGGAAGATGTGAGCACTCATTCATTCATTCAATATTTATTTGGCTTCTACTTTTTGCCAAGTGCTCTTCCAGGTATTTGGGTTAAATCAGAAAATGAAATAGACAGCCCTCCTAAGTGCTTAATTCTAGTAACAAGAGATGAACAATCAATAATAAATATAATAAGTATGTACAGCACATGGTAGGCAAGAAGGTGAAAAGTGCTATTTAAAAAAAAAAAAGCAAACAAGGGGAATCAGAGTGGTGAGGATGGGAAGCACAGAGAAAGCAAGATTTGGGCCTAATGGGACAGATTGGTCTACCTGATTGGTATCTTGGAGAAGAATGTTCCAGAGAAATGGAGGTGATCAACTACCTCAGTTTGCCCAGCACTCCAGGATTTTCCAGGATATAAGAATTCTGGGGTTAAAACCAGTACTAACACCAAGACTCTCAGTAATAAAACCCTAAGAAAGAGACCGGCTAAGGGCCCCAAGACAGGAGCATGATCAATCTGTTCCAGGAGCCCAGTGGGCCAGAAGTGAGCAAGTGAGGGGAGAGGAAGAAGAAACAGAGGCTGCCCCGCCAGCCACAAAGTCACCTACGTGTCCAGTGCATACTGAGCCCTGCTGTGTGCCGGGTATGCATACTGAGTACGGGGAATATACCCATTAATAAAACAGGGAAATATAAGTTTCAGAGAGAAGTGAAGCACTGTAATGAGTGTCACACAAACATACCTTTCACAGAAACTTCATTACATTGTCCCCACCCCAGACTGCCAGGTGACTAAGGTGCCCCCATCCTGCCTCCATGGGCTGCATGCTCCAACCACTGTCCCATTAATGAGACAGCCATCCTTTCACTGGCTTCCAGGGACAATGTCCTGAGCATCGCAGCCAGCCCAACCCAGAGACAGAGTGGGACGCTGCTTGTAACAAATTCATAATCATACCACCCCCGCCTCCCACCCCCACCACGGTAGACTCCATTCTGCCATGTTGCTTTGCCCTTGGGGAGAGACCATATCTTCCTCCAAGGGGTCTTCCAACACTTGGTGACCTATTAAGATGGCAATGAGGAAGGTTCCTTCTGAAGTTGTCAAGATTTGAAATAAGCCACTGGAATGTTGCCCACAAATTCTCTTCCATTTTATACAAATATAATGATGCGTATGTGGGACTAATTCCTAATTAATTAATGAAGTTTGCTTCTTTCAGAAACACCTCATGGAGGTTGGAGCTGGTAAGGAGAAAGATGGTGAAGGGACTCCCCAGTGTCAAGAGATTAGGGAATTCTGAATTAAAACTTCAGCTAAAATGAAAGTGCATTATCTGAGAAAAGCAAATGCATTAAGCTATCATCATTTATTAACACATGCGTGTAAGTGAGCTGGTGAGATTAGCTGCTCAGAAGTCAAAATTTGAGTGGCACCGGGAAGAGGGAAGGGGAACAACGGCACACTGGGAAGAGTCAGGACAGTCCTACACAAAGAACTGGAAAGAGGCATGGACCCAGGGTTCAGAGAATCTGGCATCAAATGTCCATACAAATAATCATTAGGCCACAGAGAAGTTTGACATTCTCTTCATTTGCCATTTTCTTCTTCATCATCATTCACAGGCCAAAATGGTGACAGTTCTTTTTTTTTTTTTTTTTAAGATTTTTTATTTATCAGAAAGAGAGAGAGCACAAGCAGGGGGAGCAGCAGACAGAAGGAGAAACAAGTTCCCCACTGAGCAAGGAGCCCGATGGGGACTCAATCCCAGGACTCTGGGATCATGACTCGAGCCAAAGACAGAGGGGTCAACTGACTGAACCACCCAGGCATCCCAGGGTGGTGGTAGTTCTCACTGTCCTCTAAAAGGCAGCACAACATGGCAAAGCAAGATGCCCTGGTTCAAAGTCCAGCTCCACCATCCACCTAGCTGTGTAATTTGGGAACTTACTTAACCTCTCGGTGTCTCCTTATCCTGAAAATGGAGGTAACAATAGTGTCAACGTCATAGTGCTGCTGTGAGGTTTAGATGAGCTTAATCACAGGACTCTCTTGGAACATACTTGATAACAATGTTAGCTGTTATTTTATAAATGAGGATACAAGGCAAAATGAGGTGAGATATTTGGCCAAGGTCACCAGCAACAAAACATCAAAATCTAGATTAGGAGGCTTCAACTTCCCTGAGGAAATGAATCGTCTGGGAAACTTAGTTACAGAACACCCATTCCCAGGCCCCATCCCAACTTCTGACTGGATGGGGCAGGTAGACTGTGTCCGAGGAGAGTTAAGAATCCATTTGGAATGGTGCTGTCCAGGTGATTCTGATGTAGGGGATCTGCAGGGACAGTTTGGGGAGCACTGGCTTGGACTTGGAGACTCCGCCCCATGTATTGGCATTGTCCAGGAAACCATGGGGGCCCAGGCAGACCCCTTCCTCCCAACACCTTGCCCAACACTGCTGTGCTCTTGCTCCTGACTTACCATGCTTTTTTCTTTCTCTAGTTTCTAAGGGGAAGAGCACTGCACAACCAATGTCAGAGCAAGGGAGTTTTCTTCAAGTCCAAGAGCTTTAAAACCAAGCTCCACTTCAGAGTGGATTTTACCACTGGGGTCTGTAATGGAAATGCTGACATAATCTTAATTATGAGAGAGAATTTCTCTCGGATGGAAATGCGCTGACCCAGAAGACTCCATTCGCAAGTCCTCCTGACCTGTAAGAGGAGATGCCTGGTGGAATATTTTGGGTAATATATTATGCATCTACTTATCCTATGATCCCCATCTGTGGGCTTAGCAAGGCAGTATTTTGAAGAAAGGGAGAAAAAAAAATATGAACACCAGGCTTGAGAACACTCGCCTGGATCAGAGACCAGGGTGAGCTTTCTACTCTGCAGTGTTTTGCATTTCATATGAAGTGAAATCTATTTCAGGTGCTGCTGAAAATGCAGGAAAAGTACCAGTGACTGGAGTCCTAGGAATTAAACTGGCCTCAGTTCAGAGACGCAGAGTGGTCTCACACCATCGTTCCTGCATATTCATAATTCGCCAATCTGAAGAGGTCTTTGTTACCAAAAAAAAAAAAAAAAGAAAGAAAGAAAGAAAGAAAAAGAAAAAAAGAGAGAAAGAGGAAAAGAATGAAAGAAAGGAAAAGGAAAAGCAAAGTTCCTTGGGAAGCGTCCTCTCATATGAATTGAGGGGATCCCCTCACACCAGCCCCAGGAGGCATGTGCATGTGGGTGGGGTCTGTCCTCTAGCATTTGACCTTGTGCTTCTGCTGCCAGTTGTTGCAGGGGCACAGGCTGGGCTCTCAGTTGAATCTATTATTACTTAAAAAGCCAAGCCGCTTTCCCTGGAGAGAGGGGCAGATTGAGGTCTTCAGCTCCTGGCTAGGAGAAACAGGGCAGATCCCTAAGCAGGAATGGGCAGCCACGGTAACTCTATTTCTCAACAGAAACCCATGAGATGGTGCTTTCCTGAGAGGTCTGAGGAATTGGAGAGTGTCCGGAGTGGGCCCCAGTTAGCCGTCAGCCTCTGTCTGCATTCATCTAAGTGGTATCGAGTCACCACAATATGTTTTTTGATACATATATTTCCGTGAATGTTGACAAACCTATGTACTCCAGTTGTCACAGGAGTATACACACTAATCAGGATAGAGGATGTTCCCATCCATCCCCCCAGAGTGTTCTTCCTGCCCCTTTGGGATCAATGTCTCCAAGGGGCACCACTGTTCTCATATCCATCACCATAGCTGAGCTTCGAGAACCCTGGAACAATGATACCAGTGCACTCGGAAAGCATGTGCCCATTTTTGCTTGGCTTTTCTCGTTCAATGCAGTGTTTCTGAACCTCAAGATGCCTTGTGTGTCCATGACTTACTTCGAACCATCTTTTCAGTGTTGGGAACTCATTCCGCAGTCTCACTACCCACACAGGGGTCCGTGTTCCTGAGCAAATAGAGCCTTGGCTCTGTGGGAACTCCCTCCTCTGTAGCAGCTCTTCTAGGCCGTAGAGCTTGGGGGGCCTGAGGGAGCCTGGGGGGTTCACACAGTTTCTCCATCCTTCCTTCCAGCAGCACCCCGATTCTGGTGTCAGGCAGGGGTCTCCCAGCAGCCCCATCTCATCCCCAGCAAGTTCACGATCTAGACGAGTGTGCCACGGGCGAGGTGGGCAGAAGAGTCTGGATGCCCTGACGGTGAAAAGTTTTCTTAGCTGTGGTAAGAAGGAAGCAGTGGGGCTGAGGGAGGGCATGTTTCCAAGGCCTCCAGAGTCTCTGTGCTAATTTATCCTTGCTCTCAAATTGCCTCCAAACTTCAGTAATAAGCATGCTCGTAGTTCACTGATGAAATACATTCTTCCAAGGCAATTTTAAAATAATCGTGGTGTATGCTAAATCTTAAAAAAAGGGGGGGGGTAGAAAGAAAGAAAAAGAAAACCCTGCAGCCAAGTCATCCTAGACAGAGCGGCAACGACAGAATTTCATAATTAGGAAATGCGGTGTCATTTCTGAATGTTATTGCACCTTTGAAAAACGGTATCAAACTGAGGACTGCATATTTGATACCCTATTGATTTCAGATTTCAAGTCAACTGCTGTAAAATAATGAGCTGCCTCTGTCGTGAACGGCTGACTCCAGTTCAGAGAGTCTGGGAGGGTAGGCATGGAGAGGTACGGGGCCCTGAGGCCTCTGAAATGAAGCTGAGGGGCCCCTGGGCTGGGGGGGGTGGGCAGGACCCCCACTGCCTCTTGCATTAATGCTTTTGCCCAAAGGGATGTTTTTGAACTCAGGCTTTATTTCAAGGGCCCTGCAATTCTGCTCACCAACACGATGCTAGAAATCTGGAGGATCAAAGCCCTGGACTAGAGCTGGCTTGCAGATCCCCCCATCACTCCGCAGCTAGCAGGGGCCCTGGGGGGTGTGGGCACAGTGTGCACGGTGTGATTTCAGCCACCCCCAGCCCTTCACCATCACCGCCAGTTTCTCTCACCCACTACCTCGTGCTCCACAGCCCATTAGAATTTCATTCATAAAATCAGAGCATCTAGCACCTAGAAAGGGACGGCCTGTCATTATCATCAACATCCCTCTCAAAGCCAGAATGCCTCCAAAGCCTTTCCTCGGGGCCCTTAGGCTCTGCTGCTGGGAGTTGCACTGCTTTGTGACGTCACCAATTCACAGTTACAGCTGTTAGAAAAGGCTTCTTTCCCTTCCCCACTGATTCGCTTCCTGTTAATGCTCTTTTCCCCCTATGACTATTCATTTTATTTAAAATTTAATTATTTAAATTTTATTTATTTATTTATTTAAATTTAATTAGCCAACCTATAGTCCATCATTAGTATCTGATGGAATGTTCATTGATTCATAAGTTGCGTATAACACGCAGTGCTCATCACATAACGTGACCTCCTTAATGCCCATCACCCGGCTACCCCATCCCCCCACCCCCTCCCCTTCTGCAGTCCTGTTTTTTTTTTTCCCCAGAATCAAGAGTCTCTTGTGATTTGTCTCCCTCTCCTATTTCTTCCCATTCAGTTTTCCCTGCCTTCCCCTACGATCCTCAGTACTATTCCTCATATTCCACATATGTCCATATGTCCATAGTAGCACAATAACCAGACTAAGGCAAGACCTTCCTGCTAACTGTCACCCACATCACAGCTCTTCAGACCTCTTGGGATGGTTCTAAAGCCCGTAGTGCATGTGCTGGTCCCGGGCCCACACAGCTTCCTGCTTTAACTGTGGCTTTCTGACTCTGAGGGCTCCCTCTGAAGCCTTGGGTAGATCCCTGGGCACAGCCCTCTGTCAGCGCCCGGAAGCCCTCACCCCTCTGGTGGGATCCCTGAGATGTGTGCTCTACACCAGTTACCTGAGTTTCTCTGAAGCTTACAGCCCAGTTCCCCGCAGTGGGAGCCGGCTGGATAACACATCCTTTCTTAGCTGCCTTTCCTTCCCTGCCTCACTTCCCCACACCCCTTCCAGGGTTTTCTGTACTTCCCGAATAAAACACATGCCCTACTCCTTGTCTCAGGATCTGTTTCCGGGAAAGCCAACTAAGGCAATGCCCTACTTAAGTTCTCTTCCCTGAACCAAATATTCCTGGTGCCCTTCTCCTATTCCTTATACAGCACTGTTTCCAGACCTGTCACCACCTTGGCCCGTTCTCACTGGTCATCTCACTTGCAAAGATCTCTCCCGCAAGGTGGTGCCTGGGACAGGGCACAATGCTCCCAGCACATCTACCCAACACACTGCATGTCCCAGGTTTCTCTTGATCTGGGTGCCACACATCTCTTCTTAGCCTTAAAACTGCATTTGCTTTTACTGCATTTGCTTTTTTTATGCTATTATATCTTACAATCTCCTTGTTAATGCAAAACCCCTAGTCTTTGACAGAGAGAGACACCGTGAGAGGAAACACAAGCAGGGAGAGTGGGAGAGAGCAGGCTTCCTGCTGAGCAGGGAGCCCGATGTGGGGCTCGATCCCAGAACCCTGGGATCATGACCTGAGCCAAATGCAGACACTTAACAACCCAGGCATCCCCTTATAATACCCCTAGTCTTTTGACTTCAACTGCTAATGCACCAGACTTACTTTATTCTGGACTTGGTAAATATGCTCTCTGTGTCTTCATCTAAACATTTAATGTAATTGTGAGATAGGACAGACACAGAGACATGCCCCCCCCATATTATATTACTAGAGGTCTTAGGTTGGCCACAATTCATTAATCCCATCCTATGGGAACTGTTGACCAGCCCATGACACATGCATCTCATTGATAGCTTCAGATGCCCATTTTCTGTGGATTAGATCCACAGCTATCAGAAGAGATTTTGCAAAGGCTCTACTGAAAGCTGGGCCTGTTGTCTAAAAGCCTAGAATAGATCCCAGAATCTTTCATCCTGCCCCCTTGTCCTGTCCCCTACCTGTGCCACATGGTGTCATCTCACTCAAGCTGAGCCAACATGAAAAACTTTTCTCATCTTTTGGGTTCCAGGTTCTGACATGTTTCTATAGATGCTTCCAGTAGGACAGTCACTGCTAACATAGGAGCTGCCCCAAATGCTGGAGAGCAAGGCTCAGCAAACTTTTTCAGCAAAGGTACAGAGAGGAAATAATTTCAGGCACTGCGGGTCACACCATCTCTATCACAAATATTTGACTCTGCTGTTTGCATACAAAAGCAATCATAGAGGATAGACAAAGGGCATGGTTTTGTCCCAATAAAACTTTATCTTTATCTATCAAAACTGAAATTTTGTTAACTTTAGCTATCAAAACTGAAACACAAATTTCATCTCATATTCACATGTTGAAAAAAATATAATCCCTTTTTTTGTTGTTGTTATTTTCCCTAACATTAAAAAAGTCCATTCTTAGCTCACAGAATATACAAAAAGAACTGGACGGCCAGGTTCAGCCCCTGACCATAGTTTGCTGTCCCGCTGTAGAGAAGGAGAAAAAGCCCGAGCTCCACTAAACCTCAGAGCCCCTTGTGGGCTCTGGGGCAAACTCCTTAGCCTCTGACTCTTCTCAGCTTCCTGAAGGGATACTACAGGGACTGAGGGGAAGCAAGCCTGTGCTCAGGAGTGCATGAGGTGTATCTCCAACCTGATACCCCAGGTTGGCTCTTACTCTGCAAACCCTTCATCTCTAAATGCTCAGACCAGAGACTTATAATTTATTTTTGAGATTTGCTGGCAATTTATATCCAGTATGCTCCCTGTAAGAAAAGCTGAACACTAACTGGCAACCCTCTGATTCCCTCTGGCTCTCTGTGAGTGCTCTAAAACCCTGACAGGAGTCCAGCATCTCTAGGAAGTTTCAGCACCCTGAGCTGAATGGGTCTCTGCTTCCAGCCTTGTCCATTTAAAGGTGCTTGGGTCTATTCTTGTTTCCAATCTCTTATACACTCAAGTTTTATCTGCTCTAGGTTGGCAATATTTCTCCTTAGTAAAGAGAGAAGACAAGTCTGTGCTCTGCTATATTCCATGCCCCATCGGCCTGCTGCACACTAATTATCACTGTCCCCACCATGGTCTTTAAGTGGCTCTACAGCCATCTCCCCGCTTAGCCTTCCTGGGATTCATCCCACAGCATGACAGTGTTCTCAAATTTGCCTTTGGCCATATGCTCCTTGGGATGGTTACTTATATTTCAACTTGGCTAAGCTACAGGGCCCAGTTGTTTGGTCAAATACCAATCTTGATATCACCAGGAAAGTGGGTTTTTTAAAGATGAAATTAATATATAGGTGAGTAGACTTTGAGTAAAGCAGATTTGCTTCCATAATGTATATGGGCCTCATCTAATCAGTTGAAGGCCTTAAGGACAAAGACTAAGGTTCCCCAAAGTAGGAGTTCTTAAGACTACAGCCTAAGAACCCAGGCTGAGTTTCCAACCTGCAGCTCTGCAGAATTTGGACTCAATGACAAAAATCAACTCTTACTCAAACCTTTAATCTGGAGCTTGTTTTATGGATTTCAGGACTTTCATGTGAGTCAATTCCTTAAAAAAAAAAAAAAAGTGTGTGTGTGTGTGTGTGTGTGTGTGTGTGTGTGTTCATCCCATTGGTTCTGTTTCTTTGGAGAAAGCTGACTAACACACTCCCCCCATTTTTAGTGTGGCTGGACTGGTTTCTTTATGAGCCTTTTCTACCTTTTTCCTTTGGGTCACTTCTAATCACATAGAACGGCATTGGGAGCCTCCTGTCCCTGTAACCAATGTTATCTTTTAAGGCTTTTGTGGGGTAAGAATCAGCCCTCCACACTCTCTTTTGGGATCATGTGGGGATGATGTTACCTATTCCACTCTTAGCTTCTCTTTTCTCATAGACAGATTCCAGATTCCACGACAGGGGCCACAGTCTTCCAGGGACTTGTCCTCTCCGACCCCAGAGAGAGTCCTTCGGATCCCAATTAACCAGTTTTCCTCTTTGCTTTCTCTGCCTTTGGAGATGAAATTGTCAGCAAGGCAAGACAAGACGTTATCTGTTTTTAGCTGCCTGAGACTCAGGCTGATGGCCAGATGGTTGAAGTCTTCTTTCACTCCTGGATCCTGCCTTCATGCCAGCTTTGTGTTAGGTCTGTAAAAAGTACTATACATACACTCCTAAAATAGGGCTCCTGTTGCCCTCTCCACCAGCACCCTCCCTCCCTGTTGGGATTTGCACTCCAGAGAAAACTTGCTATACTCCCATTCCCCTTCTATGATTTCCAATTCTATTACTATCAAACATATTATATGATATTCCTTCCCATTAGTATGTTCCATTGCTGAATTCCAGAATCAGAGAATCTCAGGGTGAGAAGGGGGCTTACAGGTCACTAGAACCTAGGACTACGTTTTCTTTCTAAAAACTCCATCAAAGGTTTAAACACCTTCAGTGACTAGAAACTCACTTTTGCCACCATGGGTGGGCCCCTCCATCTCTCCCTCCCTCCCTCCCTCCCTCCCTCCCTCCCTCCCTCCCTCCCTTCCTTCCTTTCTTTCTTTCCTTCCAGCTTTATCTCGCCAAGGTGTGGCAGTGATGGCTCACCTAGGGAAGCTTGCAGGAGGGCAGGCTGGGTGCTAGCAACTAGAATAATTAAGCCAGGTTTTCCAAAATGAGTGTTTTCAAAGCCAAAAATGAATAGTGAAGGGAAGAAAAGGATGGAGGGTTTTTTGTATGCTTCCCCCATAACAAAATTTTGCCAGGTTTCCCCCTGGCAACATCTGTGAAATATACGTTCCATCTTTGTGAAATTTTTTTCCACTTTGTCACTCAAACTCTATTTACCGATGTCTCTGTGGTCCTACAGATTTTTCCTGGCCCTTTTCACCATTTAAATGTAAGAATATGGGAGGAGAATTTAGCAAGGATGGTACTGATAAGGGGAAAACTGTACTCTAAGATGGCCACCCAAGCCAGCAAGGGAATTCCAGCCCCTGTCTCAAAGCCCTTCCAGGTTCTTCTTCCCTACCCTGTTTCCTGCGTGCTGGAAGTACCAAGTATTTGGAGGTAGAAGGGTATAAATTACCCTCCCTGCTTGTGCTGGGAACTCAGACCTTTGGAGACCACTCTCCTCTCAGTCTGCTTGTGTTAAATAAACCTCAGGCCCTCCAAAGTCTCTGAGTGCCACTTGGTTCTTCCGTCAGGACCCAGTCCAGGTTCTGTAAAAGTACCATCACATAAAATCTAAGGAAGGGAGAGAAAACTGCCATGAATGAACAGATTTTACCAAATCAAAATTAAAACATTATTTGAAAAACAAAAACTATAGTAAAATTGATAAGACATAGTGTTCAAAGTGTTTATCTGTCTCACACAAAAAGATCTGTAATATGTTTATAAGAAAAACACAAGCACTTTATAGAAAAGTTAGGTAGAGGATACAAACAGAAGAGGAAATTTAAATGGCCAATGAACAAATGAGAAAATGCTTAGATTCAGATCAAAAAGATGATCAAGAAATTGTTCAGGACAATATCACTTCACACTCATAGGTCTGGCAAATGGATTTTTGAAAATGATAACATCCAGTAATGGCATGGTTGTCGAGAAGTGGAGTTGGAAATATAAACTGGTAATTTTGGATTTTTTCAGATGTTAATTTTGCAATACTTACGAAGATCAGAATGTAGATGAATTCTGGTCCAGACACCCCCCACTTAGAAAGCTGTATTCAACAGAAAGGTTTGTACACATATGTAAAAAGATGTAAAAATGTTTAATTGTGGCATTGTAACTGTGATGATTATATTAATGATACTTGAAATAAGTAAATTATATAAGTAAATAAGTAATGGAGAGGTACAAAAATTATGCCATTTTCATATACTGGATACTATGGAGAATTAAAAAGAACAAAGATCAATATCCAATGATCTGGAAAGAAGTTTATCTATACATACAAAAACAAAAAAAACAGTTGCAGACTGAACATACCATTGACTCCACTTGTAAACATGCCTGCACAGACAGGGACATAGATAAACCTGCATTACCTGGAGACGGTCAAGAAGGACCCCCCCCAAGCTGTGTTCACACAGGATGGCTCAGGTGAAGGCAGGAGAACTCTCCTAACTTTATGCAATCACACCTACCATCTCAGAATTGGGATTATAGGACATTTTTAATCTTTTATGTTTTCCCACACTTTTCAAATGTTAAAAAATGTCTTAACCACAGCATCTGGCATAACACAAGTGTTCAAAAAGAGTAGCTATTATTTTGATAATTATTATGTGCCATGCCTACTATGGTGTCATTCTTCTGTACCATTCATGTAGCCAGACACTGTTTTCCAGACATCCCTCTCTTCTCAGAAGCAGAGGTAAGTATCCCACCTCTCTCTGAAGACTCTCAGCCTCTGACTCAAGATGTTGTTCCCCCTTCTCCCTCCCCCATTACCCATATAGTTGGTATCATTTCTTTTCTAACATCAGAGGAAATGGGAAGTAATGGGTGGGTAGGGTCAGGTCAGGTCAATGCCAGGTCAAAGACATCCTCTAGGAAGACAGCTGCCCCCCAGACAGGCTATGCCAACACTCTCCAAGGCAGCTTTGAAGCCTTAGGACAGCCAACCTGTCACCAGTCTGGAGTCTTGCTTTAGGTGTCACTGGGCACTACAGTGATCAATACATTCCAGCTTTCAAGACTTTCTCCATTTTAGCACTAAAAGTTCCACATTCTGGGCATCCCTTCTGTCTCATGCAAACTGGGGTAGTTGGTCATCCTTCTGGACACCTATCCTGTCTGGCTGTATGTTAAACATTCAGGGTGGGTACAAAGATGAGCAAGATACCCTCTCAAACTACTGGGAAGCCTGGGACAGTTTGGGAAAAACCAACTCTATCCTGATGGGATTCATCTAGTGGAGGTATAGGCAACATGCCCTGGGAGAGAAGCCACCAGGAGACATACTGCCTTCAGAGACCTGGACCCAAAGTTCTCCACACTATGGGAGGATTCTCATGCTGGTGGCACAGTTCCAAATGTTCAGATTCTCTTTCCCTGGCCTGCCCTGTGCCATGGTCTTGCCTCCTTCCAAGTCTCCCTTCCATGGCACCTCTGAACTCTCAGAGAATGGCTCCTCCAGTCAAGCCAGCCACTGCTAGGGGTGAAGAAAAACAAAGGTCAGGCCCTGAGAGCTGCTGGAATAGTCCCACATTTTGGGGTCTCTCCCTGAACTAGATACTTTTGAGGGCTACCCTAATGATACTGCCTTAGTAAATTGGCTCTTGAGCTCTGGAATTTCAGCTGGCCCAGCCACTCCATACCCTTTCTTCCCTGGGAGCACAGTTAATTCCTTTGCTTGACTTCCCAGGACGTAAGTTCAAGTTTCTTTAAGTAAGCACAGTCACAGTTGTCATCCAATCCTTAGAGAAACTCTTCCCCTGTGTTTGCTGCCCCTCTCTCTGGCTTTCCTCATTTGCGGGGGTTCTCTTCTCTGCATTCTCATTGCAGTCACATGGAGAGTGTTTTAAATACACCAATGCTGCTCCAATTCTCCAACTACACCAATTCACCAGACCAATTATATTTGAATCTCAGGAGAGAGACCCAGTCATTGGTATGGTTTAAAAGACTGCCACTGAATGACTCTAATATTCAGCCAGGGCTGAACTTTCTAAAGGGTAAACCATCCCACATGCAGTACATTTAATGGCATGGGGTAATGATTAGGCACCTTAGCCCCTCTTACCTGTTAACTAGATATTTTTGAATCAATTAAATAGAGTTCTTTTATCAGTTAATTTAGCCATACCATCTGGAGGTAGAAAATATCACACATTTACAACATCTAGAGAGAGAAACATACTTAAACTACAGACAGACACAGAGATGTTACAAATTCTATCCTAAAGTTCTAGTAATGAATCAGGTAAAATAATGCAAAGAACACTGGTTATAAAGAAGTTAGATCCAAATTGTGTGCTTCTGGCAGATGAAATAAGTTAAAGTGGACTATTCAGTGGCCATGGCTTTTTACTAGTATTTGTGGAGAAGACAGTTAAGATTTTGTATTGACCGAAGTTCCAAATCACATTTTCCCCTTTCATTTTCCTTCTGATAAGAATTTCCTCCCTGAAATTCACATTTCAAAGAGGTGACCCAGAAAGGAGTTCCTGGAGAAGACCAGCTAGAACACTTACACCTCAAAGGCAAGGGGAAAGAATGCAAGTTGCTTCAGGAAGGAATTTTGTTTTTGAAGACCAGAATTCTTACAATACTTAAAAGCCTTTTGAGATAAATAGGGGAATTTCTGCCACTGGTAAAAAGGAATTGTTTCTAGAGCTGCATTTCTGGTTCTGCAAAGATTTGTAAGACAAAGACTGTTGCTTTTTAATTCCTCAAAGAATTGGGTTTCAGCTTAAATTATATCAAGGAGTTGATCTGCTTATCAAACCACATTATTTCTATGTTCTGGATCTAGAGCTGTGTGTCTTTGGAATGTCTTAGTAAATCCTTTCATAAAGGCTTCAGAGGGGTCCTCCCTTGCCCCTTGGATACATTTAGCTTAGGGGAGAAAAACATTTCTACCAGGCTCTGAATATCAGCTTCAAATTTGGCCGACTTCTGACCATAGAGATACTTTTAAAAAATCCTTTTGTGGGCTGAACCCCAAGACAAAGAGTAAATGTTCCTGGAAATATTAAATAACCTGCCCTGGGTATAAGAGGCAAGCCCAAAGAGAGTATAGATATTACCCTCCCAAGGTCCAGAGCCACTCCCAAAGATAACCAGAAGAAAGCAAGACTTTCACAATTCCCTTGAGATCTGGTAATAGTTTGGTAGGAACCTAGCTACAAATGGAGTTCAATTCACATTTCTGTCCACACATAGATTGCCACAAATTGGGTGCAAACCACATTTCTGTCTGGTGATATATTGGGGCCCCCAACCTGACTTCCAAACTGACCAAAGCCAAAGTTATCAGTACACAAAATGAGACAAACAAGAAGGTAATGGCTGTCCCTATAGCCAGTGGGTCTGGATTTGAAAAGGAAGGGGTCACATGAAATTTTATTTTCTTCTGTTGACTGGGCACTACAGGTAGAAATTTTGGTAAGAACCCTCACCCTTCACTGGCAAAGGATCCCATCTGTAGGCTCTGTTATCTGCCAGAACTTGGTAAGATTGTCCACTAATTTTAATTTTAGTTTCCTGTGCTATTTAAGTAAAGAACATAGAAGTTTGCCAGAAAATCCCTCAGAGTCCAATCCATCCTAGAGGGGTCCATATGGGAGTGCTCCTTCAAAGATAAATATGGGGGGCATCTGTAAGGTCATTAACTTGGTAGACTTTTGTTTATGGCTGTGTAGTCTCTTCAGAATGGAAAGAAAATTTAGACAGAGGATAACTGGAATAAGTATGCAGGTAAAAGAGGACAGAGAGGAGCAGCTCAAGTCGTGTCTGCCTTATAGTCTTTTGTTTCAGATACCTCCTGTGTCTTTAATTTTTCATTAGTTTTTGCAATGAATCTTTCAAAAAAAAGCTATTTTTAAATCTTGAAGCCTTTTGGAAGCTTATTAATACCAATTAATATAGGTATCCCATTCTGTCTGTCTAATTCAGGAACCCTTGCTTGTAAGTGTGTGTCTTAAATGAATGATTTTGTCTAATTGGAACATTCCCCATAATGGTCATTCTATTTTAGGTTGTTTTAAGATTTTGTCTTTTTGTAGACACTTTTAGCTTCCAGGACCACAGTTCTTAGACATAAAATAATTAGGTATGACAGAAAATAGGATACTCAACTCTTTAGATTCAAGGATGACATTTCTTTCACCAAGCCTTGGGTGCCTTGAAGCCAAATAATACCTAAGAGGGTCATACCACAGGACTGGGGATTATATGTTGTTTTACAATTTACCCTGTACCAGGGATATTTTCATGAGGTTAGTGGGTGACCTAGTGTCATTTTAACCCAACCCATGACCAACTTTTATAGGCAGAAGAGAGTAGGACAAGGAAGTTTTACCAACAAAAAGTAGATTGGTTGTGGGAAGGTCACTTTCCTTTGGGAAGCTTCAGGGGACTATCAGGAAGAATACTTCACTGGTGCAGACCAGGTAATTCTAGACTGACTGGTTTCAGATTCCATTCCTCCATTTTGGGCCTATGGTCTCTTTTTAAACATTCTTTAGTTTGAATAAAATCTGATCATTTCCAGGCAGGTGATCTTGAAGGAGGAGGGAGAATGAGAAGCCCACCTGTCTTAGGGAGGGAGCATCCAAACCAGGGGAAAGGGGAGGGAAGAACTAAAGCCCAGCTTCGCTGATGTCATAGATTTGGCTCAAAGATGTCATTCATACTGATTTGCTTGCTACTTTTTTGGGTCACCTTCCCTCCCTGGATATTTCATTCTTGAAGGTTACCATATCACTGTCCCCTCTTTAACTCAAGGCAGGGGAAATGATAAGAATTCATGTCCTTTTTAAGGAGAATTATCAGCAGGGCTAGATTGGTGGGGGCTTCTCATTCCTGGTTTGTTGAGGTCATTCCTGTGGACAAAGAGAAGATGCCAGAATTTGCCCGGCCAGACCTGAAGGCACCAGGCCAGTTCTGAGCTCAGTTTAATTTTACCCACCACGAATCTTTTTCAATGTCGTCCAGCACATTGCAGGCCTTTGATGAATATAAAATAATAACAATAACAAATCATTGTCTTCAACCTGCAAAACCTTCTTTCAGCACCAAAGTCACAGCTGGGCTAGATATTTTTGGAAGGAAGTCCTACTTATCTCCTTGCCCTCCAAGAGCCCTATCCAGGGTTAGAGAGACCCCAGACTGCAGTGAGTAGGAACCATAGGCTAGGCCACACTGAACGGGGTTTATGCCCTGCCAAAAGGAGTCAGGGGTCCGGGGAGGAGTCAGGAGAAAAAGCAGTGATGCCAGGGGCTACGGCTCATGACCAGAGCCTCTTATTGTAGCACTCGGTCTGTGAAACTCACCACCATCAGCCAGAAGGCCTCGTTCTGCCCCGCTGCCATCTTGCCCTGGTTTCTCCTGCCATCCAGGAGAACCTTGTTCTATTAGCAAAGTCAGCCACCCGGGGGGGGGGGGGGCGCGGGTGCATGGATACAGTTATTTGCTGGCTTTTATTTTCTTCTTAATGGTTAACCTGGGGGGGGGGTCTTGTTTGGCTACGAAGGGCAGCATGTTTTATCTTAGATTCCACTCCTCTGTGTGTAGATTTTCAAATCAAGAAGAACCATCACCCATTACCAATGAAAGTACCCCACCGCTACCCTGTGTTTCTGTTTCTTCCTCTGTGCCGTGGAGGATAAAGGGTGGAAGAAATAATCCAAGAAGAGAGATTAAAAAATAAAAGTTTCAGAAGTGGCAGTGAGAGAAACCAACGTTCAGAGGATGAAAAATGGAAGAACATGTCACAAAAAGCAGAGAGAGAGAGAGAAAAAAGCCCAGTGCCCTAAGGCATCTATGGTATGTAGTGAATTTGCTTCTCTCCTTTGCATCCAGACTGGTCCTGGTTACGAACGATCCTTGGCAGAGTTGAGAAAATTGTCGCTCAGATAATTTTCTGTGTTCTGTGTTTCCCATGAGGAACACTGGTGGAGAAGGACTGCATGAACAAATCAAAATAAGCAAATGGGGACTCATCCACAGAAGACAAGACCAGGGTTTCCCATGAAGTAGTAGCACCTTTGCATGCCACAGGACAGAACCAAAGAGAACAATTATGTAATTATCACCACTTTAATACATACGATAATTCATGTAGTTTCAGGTTTCCTCTGTTTCTCCACTAGACCAGAAGCTCTGTAAATCCCCCCAGCACCCAGGCCAGTACTGGGAACGTAGGAAGTGCTCAGTAGACACCTAACGATGGGGACACATGATGGTCTGGCCGCAGTGGATCTGAGGAACAGCCAGGATGGTTGGTGTTGCTCAGTGAAGGGACACAGATAAACCCATTTTACAGATGCAAGAATGAGGCCCAGACCTAAAGCCAGTCTGTAGCCCACAACTAGCCTATGAGCAGCTTGTCAATGGTGACATATATTAGCCATGCTGCAAAACCCAAACCCTACCAGACTTGGGAGCAGGAACCTGTCCATGTCCCATGTTGGTGGGACCTGCAGGGAGACAAGCAGTACAAGTGCCAAGGGCCTGAGGGTTTGGGAAAGAGTCCAGGGAGAGGGGACACTGTAGTGTCCTCACCACAAGTTCAAATGAATGCGGGGGAACCACAGCAGCAAAACCCACACCCGGGCAAAGCCTCCTGAATAGACAGTGAGGAAGGGAGAAGTTGGGTGAGGTCAGAGCCTCAGGACTTCAAAACTGACCTGTCCCTGCTCTGCAAAGGGCATGCGTTAGCCCTGTGGTGAGGACAAATGGGCTGCGCTCCTCACCTGAGAGGTAGAGCTGGAGGCAAGGGACACCTCAGGAAGGCCAGTCTCGAAGGAGAAGCCTCTCTTCAAGGACCACAGCTGCCTGCACGCTGGACTTGCTGACCCTGGTCCAGCCATTCAATGAGGGAGGCAACATTTCTTCTTCCCTATTTCATAGGTTTGAACATAGGCCCCACAGGGTGAAATAGTCTGCTCAAGGTCGCCTGGGAAACGAAGCATCTCAGATCCCTAGTGTCGCCCTCCCACCGTATCTCATTGCCCCTCTGGGGCCTAGTATGGGGCCCTGATGCTCACTCTTGCCCTCTCCCCATCTTTCTTCCAGCAAACACTTGCAGAACCCCCTGCACCCCGGGCCTGGCACCGAGCCAACACAATACCACTCATAGGCCCATTAGCCACCACAGTCCTCCGTTGAGGGCAGCCTGGGGTCCCTCGTGGATCTCCGCTCACAGCCTTTTGGAGCCTACCTGATGGAGTTGGTCCACTCTCTGTTGAGAGCTTGGGGTCACTCATTCTCCACCCAAAGAACTCAAGGCTTAGGGAATGAAGCACATGACTCCTCTCCACACTCCTTCACCGTGAGGTTGGAAGAACGGGTGAGTCATGGCTCCAGGTGTATAATAGGCAGACACTACCTTGTCAGGGGCGTCTTTTCTCACTGACACCGGCATGGACCTGACCATTGAGTCCTAAAAGGTGACATGGGGGTCCGCGACCTGGGAATCCCTCAGAAACCAGACCTTAGACTGACTCTAAAGGCAATCCCCTGATGCCCTAGACTCCTCTTATCCAAAGAAGGGTCCTTCTTTGTTTCTGAGGAGCTTACTCTCCTAAGGGATTGCAGTTGCTGAAAAGACCAGAAGTGATACCTCAGGAAGATGGTGGCTCCCAGGCAAGCAACCCACTCAGAGTCAGGGACCACAGCAGCTGTCCCTCATCTTTACCCCACATCCAACTGGCCAGAGTGATGGGCTATCTCTGAGTTCATCATGTCACCACCTATCTTCTCCCTAGTGGCCACAGTGACACGCCTCCCCAGCTGTCCCAGCTTCCTGAACAGAAGCAGTTGTGTCCCCGTCACCTTTAGTCTCAGTGTTAGCTGGTCCATAAGCACAGGAGAGATCTCTGTCTTTAAAAAAGGATCACGGGAACCTTAAGTTCACAAAGAAAAAGGAAGAATAGTAATGGCTCGGTATTTATTGGGATCTTCCCACATACAAAGCCCTTCGTATTCATCCATTTGCTCCTGACAGCAGTGTAGCGATGTGGGTATTACTATTAGCCACATAGTTGGATGAGGAGACTGGGCGTACGACACAGAGACATGAGGAGCCTGGACTAGGATGCCCACCCAGGCAGCTGCCCCAAGCCCCCATCCTCAGCCACAGCGCCCCGGCACCACTTTTTCCCTAATAAAGGATGGATTCCCTGGGGTCTGCCTTTTTCCAAAAATAAACATGACTCTGATTCATTTTAATTGGCCTGGCACACAGTAGGTGTTCTATGACTAGCTATAAAAGATGAATAATCAGTGGCATAAATGTTGCTGAGGAAGTGCATCCGGGAGGAGGAAAGAAGCGGTTACCTAAAGCCTCGGTCTTGAAACCTAAGCAGAAATGCCTCCCTGTGGGGTGCCTGGGTGGCTCAGTGGGTTAAGCCTCTGCCTTCGGCTCAGGTCATGATCCCGGGGTCCTGGGATTGAGCCCGCATCAGGCTCTCTCTCTGCCTGCCTCTCTGCCTACTTGTGATCTCTGTCTGTCAAATAAATAAATAAAATCTTTAAAAAAAAAAAAAGAAATGCCTTCCTGTGTTGTGGCGCGTGTGTGCTACACGTGTGTGTGTCTGATCCACACACACAGGCAAGCACGCGTGCACACGCAGCCACAGCCTCAAATGTGAGAAAATGAGTATTAATTGCTTGCGCGGAAAAATGTTACAGGCTCCTGCATCCCGCAAGATGTGCGTGGAAACCGTTCCCACATTGAAATTCAACATCGCTTCTGCTAATCTTGCTAAGAAGACTAGAGCTAATGACACTAAACCTCTGCTGTCTTTATGCAGCGGCATCCGGAGCCTGATGGAGCTGCAGGAGGCAAAAGCCCAGAGTTCCCGTGTGGGGAGCAGAGGGGTCTGTCGGGCTCTTGCCCGTCCCCTCTACTGCGGGAGCTTAGGAAGGCCCCCAGAGACCCAATAGCAGCTGACACCTGCAACACGACAGAGGAGACACGCGCTAAACGCTCCTTCAAGTCTAGATGCTTCTATGCTCGCAGCATGCGTGCGTGCGTGAGTGTGCTGCACGTGTGCCTGGAGCCTGTAAACCCAGAGTCCAAATTAGTCTCTCATTTCAATACTTCCTTATCTTCCCCAAAATATAGCCACTTGTGTCAGATACATAGGTCTACATTTGAGGTTCAGAAATGGACTGTTAGCCTGTTGGACTGTGCCTCAATGCCCCCCTGCCCTGCCCCGTTTTATATGTCACTTAAACCATCCCTTTAAGAAAGAATGAGCAAACACGGGGGACAAAAGATCTCTGAAAGCAGAGCCCTAGGAAGGAAAGGTCAGAGAAGGGGAAGGCCATAGTTTGGGGATGCCCAAAGTGGGCTGCGGCAGGACAGAGCCCACTCAGCCTCTGCCAGGTGACAGGGCCACGGAGTGCCTTCCTTTGGCCCCTCCACGCTGAAAGCCTCTCCTAGGACCTCAGAAGCCAGCATCCCCTCTCCTCACTACTTCCCATCACTGACATTCTGGAAACACAGCTCTTCCCACTCCCTTTTTAAGAGGTTATAAACAGGGGTGCCTGGGTGGCTCAGTGGGTTAAAGTCTCTGCCTTTGGCTCAGGTCATGATCCCAGGATCTTGGGATCGAGCTCCTGCATTGGGCTCTCTGCTCAGCGGGGAGTTGGCTTCACCCCCCTCCCCCCCGCTCTCTGCTTACCTGTGATCTGTCTGTCAAATAAATAAATAAAATATAAAATTAAAAAAAAGAGGTTATAAACATGAAGTCCGTGTGTCTCTGAACACGTGCCTAGTTGCTCCATTTTGCTCATTTTGACTGGAGCTTTGCTTCCTGTCCTGACACGGAAAGGCGAGAACGAAGCTTAAGATCACTCCGCCACCCTGTGGCCACCGGGAGAACTGCATTCTTCACGCGGGACAGCCGCCGAGCTCCGAACAATGAGGTCTTAAGCAGAATAGAATTTTTTAATCTATTACCGAGATGAGCGCCTCCTAAAAGACTCCACGATAGTTATTAATTAGCCTGGAAATAGCCTGTTTTCATACAATTATCTACAAATGTTCTTGTGGTAAAAGGGACCGATTCATCTATTTCTAGGGGCTTTGTTCTACCGAATGGAATGGTTAGAAGCCACCTCCAGGGCTCGTCCGGTTCATTCTCCTGCCTGAAGGAAGGATGCCCTTCAACCAGTCCAGGAAAAATACATGCTGCCATTTTCAAGAATGTCTGGAGGGGATATCATAATCTCCCGGTAACACACACCCATGTGAAACTCAAGGAGTCAGAAGGTTTTCCCTGGAGTCAAACCCAAATAAATTCTTTCTGCCGCCAATACCTGGAAAAAAAAAAAATACAAGCACTCCCTGTTGAATCAGATTATGTGAGTTCAAATCCTGGGGCCCGCACTTACTCGTTCCAGGCCTTGTTCTTCTCATCTGTGAGGTGGGAAGGGTAAGAGTTATGCCTTACGGTTGTGGAAGTATCCAAAGGCATAATATGTGCAAAAGTACATTGTAAGACACAGAATGCAGTGGTTCTGGTTATTCTCAGTAAATGTTGCCAAGTGGCAGAAGTAATTTACACAGGGGCAGGTCACTCAAAATTAGGTCCTCAAACTCAGAGGCAGCAGAAACAAAGAATGGGGCCGGCAGGGCAGGACTGGGAGACATTCCTCATATCCTCCTGCTTACAAAGCACAACAAGAGGGAGCCCACTCACAGCACCATGAACCACAGACCTTTTCCTGAGAATTTGAAGTCGGTAATAATCCCCCAAAGTCTTAAGAGTGCCAATGCAGGAGCAACACTGGCCGGGGGCAGGGAGGCCCAGGGCTCTGCCACCCAGAGCCTGCCTTTCTCAGGGAAAACATCTGTTCTGGATTTTCTGGAGTTCTGGTTTCAAATATTCCAGTCTAGTGCTCCCAGAAGGACATGTGTGTTTGGAGGGGTCTGGCAATATAGTGCTCAAAGCCCTGGAATCCACCACAATTCATCCCTGTGGTGCCCTTTGGAAACAAAGAGACAGAGAAGATCAAAAATCAAAAAACCCTCACTGGGGTTTCTGAAACCCCAGTCCTGAAATGGAGGGCCCTCACAGTCCCCACCTCTCCAGGGAGTTGAAGGGTCACCTCTTAAGGGAGCCCTGAACCCCAGACTGGGCTCAGAATCCTCCGGAGTCTCCGCCCCAGGCCCCAACAGTCTCCTGGGACCAGGATCAGCAAAGACCCTTACTCTGAGTGCCAACACCGCTGGTAGCTCGGCGCCCTCTAGTGGAAATCGAGTGAAAGACGGACTGGAGAGTTGCAAAGAGAAACCCGACCAGGCCAGCCAAGTGAGTTTCTCTTCCAAATTTTCTTTCCTCCACTTTGGGATTGCCAGCACACATCTGCTTCCACGTTGACTGGCGGGCGGACTCCAGTGTCTCCTACGAAACCAGTCCAGAGAACGACCTTCAATTCATAACAACTCACAGAAACCTTGAAAAATTTTCTGAACAGCAGCTCTATCCACCTCCAAGAAAAACAATGAAGTTGGGTTTTTGGGAAGGCTTACTCCCTTGATGGGTTTCGCACATGGTTCTCCTGGTTCAGGGAACTTTCAAATCTGGGCCATCCAATCCGGGCACAGCCCTTTCAAAGAGGAGGTCTGAAAACCGAGACAAATAGTGGCTGTTCTTTTTAAATAGCATCACTTCATTTGCTAAACATTTTGGTCTTTTTATTAGTCCCTTTAAAGTTTAAAGTCCATTCTGCAGTGCCCATGCATTTGCAGGAACTCAGCTCCAGTAATGCTTCAAGCAGATGCATTCTGCCCTACTTTGTGGGCATGGACAGAGGTGGGCTTTCATTTTCATCCAAGTTAAAAATTGTCTTTATAACAGAATAAATCAATCACTAAATAAGGGTCATTAATGCATGCTTATCAATATACATTTTGCATAGTTAATTTCTGAGTGGATTCAGATACTGATGCAACCTACCAAATGTTTTAACAGGGTGTGAATAGATATTTAACGGAAATATTGGGTGAAAATGACAAAATCAAAGACCACTCGAATTTAACTACTACCTCTCTTTTATTTGGTTCCTCTGAGCAGCGAACATCCTGCCAGACACTTTACACATACAGTCTTGTGCCATCTTCCCAGCCCCTCCACGTGACAGGTATTATTATTTCCACATTATTGCTGAGGAACCAAGAGAGCCACTCAGCCACTGTGCAGAGGTTCACCCTGTCCGCTGGAAAAGCCTCTGCTCTCTCCTCTCTGCTTTCCTGCCTCCCCTGTATGTGCTGTACACTCTGGCAGCCACGATTCACTTCTCCAGCACCCTTGCCCAGAGGATGCTGATGGGGTGAACAAAAGAATTTAAAACACTAGAATTTCAAATCAGAAAGGTCAAGTTAAAGGAAATGCTTAAAAGGAAGAGGATGTGGGACATTCAGCAGAAGGTTTTCATGGAAAGAAGTCTTTAGAAAAGAAACGTGGTCCAAAACAGTGTCCCAGATCCAAACGACATGAATACCCTTGGAACCTTGAAAATCAAAATCAAACTGGGCACAAGACAGTGTTAAGTACTCCCAGGAAGACACAACATTCAAATTTACCAAAAGCACTGCTTCTGAATAACAGATTTGGAAACATAAAAAGATGCTCCCTGCCAGAAGAGGACTTTGGCTCTTCTCTGGAGCACTTAACTAAAACACTATAAAGATTGTAAAAAAAAAAAAAAAAAAAAAACTTAAAATGATTAATTAATCTTAAACTTCACCTTTCCTTATTAAATGCCTCCAAGTCTAAGGGACCTGGCTCCTTGGTCTGAAAGGAATTTAGTTAGCATTTATAACCTGTCAGTGTAAATATCTTTTCAAGAGACACATATGATTATTTTAATTCAAGAAGCCAATTCAGCGTTTATAAAAGGTAACTAAATCCGTCAGCATGCTCATCCATTTTCTTTTTGCATTAATAAGACTGTGCTTCATAATTTAATTCTGAAGTGTACAATTCAAGTGTGCTTAGATTAGTAATAATTATGCACATATTAATATATAAGTTTACTTTATTGCAAGAGAATTAACATAAGGAAACTTTGTTCTCAAATTTTGAGAGCAATGAAAATGATAAAGTTGTGTTACTCAGTTGTTTCTTCCTTACCTCAGTGCCTCCCTAGGCAAAATGGTCCAGATAAGCAAAGACCGTTTATGTCTGTGTCCCCAGCTACTGCAGTGCTTGGCACATGCTAGGTGCTCATTAAGTTTTTCTTTAATTGACTGTGCTAAAGAGTAGCTTGCAGGTTGGATTCCGAGGAAGGTTTCTAAGTTTCGCCAAGGACAAATGTACCTGCCATTATTTCAAAGAATGTCAAGCTCATCACAACCAGGCCTTTTTACTCATGGTTGAAATGACTTAGCCCACTAAAGAGCCAGAAGGACTTTCAGAACCAAGGTGTTCCATTCCCATCAAGGAGACGGGTGAGAAGTGAGGGCACCCTGAGACCTCTACCTAGGCCTTGCCACTACAGACCGGAGCTCCTCTCTTATTCTGGGCAGCTGGGGCCCAGGAGTTGCCCACATGACAGAAAAGCAGCATCATCAAGACGAATAAGGGCATCTTTTCTCTGCCTACCATGGGCACTCCAGCTGTCACTGTCTTGGAGTCGGGCAGTTTAGGAACACATGACAAGATGCACAGGGAGCTCTGCCTGATGCCCACAGAGGTAAGGTCAGAGTCTCTCCTCCTCCGCAGCTGGGAACTAGGGAAGGGGCAGATTTAAAAAAAAAAAAAAAAAAGGAATTTGGGGGAAAAGAAGGAAAAGCCATGAAGTGGAATCAAATGCAGACATCCCACATTAGTCTGAGCCACTCCTTAACCACGCACTCCAACCCCGGCCTGCGTTATATGGGATGTCCTGCTTAGATGATCTGCCCTGTGAAGACAAGAGCCATTCTGAAGAAGATACAGTATGTCTTCATGAAAAGGCACTCTATAGGTTTCTGACAGGAGAGAAGAAGTTACAGCAAGCTTCCTTAGAGAGCAAATGAGACCACCTTGTCCCTCTCTGTATTGACAAAGATGTTGAATCCAAAGCAAATGTTTCTAGAAGCCACTAACTGCCCAGAGCTCTGGTTTTCACATTAATTAATCTAATCAGCCCTAAAACATGTTTGTTTCAAGGATGTGTGTTGTGCTTCATAAGAAGGAGGTTTCTGGCTCTCTGCTCAACGGGAGCCCGCTTCTTTCTCTCCCTCTGCCTGTCATTTCCTCTGTTTGTGCTCTCTCTCTCTGGCAAATAAATAAATAAAATCTTTAAAAAAAAAAAAAGGAGGTTTCTGATGGAAGCATTTAGTACGCGTTAAACAAGGTACGTGTAGGGCTGGGCTGCCATAAAGAAACACAAAACAAGTGCCATCCAAGGTCAAGAGCTTCCTCAACCCAAATCAGATTCCTGTCAGGCCCTTCTAGATCCAGAAACATTTCCCTACCCAGAAAACCTCATTAGCTTGGATTGCTGAAGTAATTCAAGCCAGGCCTCTGCTCCGTCAATGAAATAAAAAAGTTAGGTAGAGCTAATTAATAGTGTAAAGTGTCACTTAAATTACTCTCAAGCATTCTCAATTACCTTAGAAGCAGCAATTGACAATCATTTAGTATATGAGATATGAATCAACTTTATCTAATTCATTAAAGTGGGTCCCCCCAGAGCCCTGGCCAGACCGTACTCTGATAGCCTAGTTTAACTTACAAAATCATTTGTACCCAAAAATAATAAAATTGACTTTCCTTAGAAATCCCCTTCCACAGAGTCTGACTTTGTACCTTTTTACTATACCTTATAGAATTTCTATCTTCAAGGAAAAGACACCCACATCGTATAGAGTAGTGTGGAGTCTGACTTCCTCTCACTGCGCATGCGCATTCCCTCCCTAACAAAGGGTTCATGGCTCTCTAAAACAAGGGCCTTGTCTCCTGGCTTGGTTCTTGCTCTGAGAGCCCATGCTTCGCCTTGTTGCAGCCGCTATCATGTGTCAGAATCAAACCTCGTTACTTTGTTGGGAGACCATCAAATGTCAGAAATCTCTAATGTCAAAATCTCAAAATGTCAAAAATCTCTTGGGCAAATTAGCTCTCTAGAGGAAAAATAGATACATTTTCCCATCTGGGATTCTGATCCTGCGTGCTCAGTGTTTTGGGAGTGTGAGGGGGAGAAGGGAAGGCTGAGGTGGGGGTGGGGGTGGGGGAAGGTGGCAGTCTGCTTCATCAAAATATTAATTTTTCTTTAACTGCTCCCCATTTTCAGTGTAGCACCCCAAACTGCCCCCCACTGGGTCTCTTACCTCAGAACGCAGAAGCTCTGTCAATTTCCCCAGGGTACTACCCGCCCCACCCATCACACCCCTGCACATGACTCCTTCCTCCCACCTGCATCCTTCAAAGTTCAGAAAAGGGATGTTAGCTGGCTGTGGGAGGTTGGGGAGATGTGGGGATCTAACTACTCACTTAGGACTTTCAAGGCATCCTCTTCTTTACATTTCCACCCCAAAACATGGCCTCCTTTACTTTCAAGTCTCCCCAGAGTTCTTCAGCTTGATCCCCACTCCTACCCTATCCCTACCAAACCTTGTGTCAGTTCCATCCAGTTTGCTCAGTCAAATACAGTCAAATTTGTGACCACCTCTCATGAGCTGTCCTCGCCCTTGGAGTTCCGTGTCCGTGTCACTGCTGTCATCTGGAGGGACTGTGGGGAGAAGGCAGATGCATGGTCGAGCTTGGCTTTGTTTACCCAGACATCTTCAGAGAAGGGCTCCTTCTGTATTTGATCCCGCCCCCTCTCTCCAGTTTTCCTTCCTTGCCTTTTGCCAAGACCCAGAATTACTTCAACATCTGCCTTCTTCCTCTCACCAGGAGCCCTACTCCTTGTACAGGAAGTGTCCGTAGAGAATACTGTGTAGCTCTGGCCTGAAAGATAGCCTTGTGCCTTCTGGTACAGTTCTTCCAGGTGTGTGCGTGTGTGGGGGGCATAGGGGGGGCGTCCAACTCACCAAGCTGTGCTATCATACTTCTTCAGTTCTGATATTACCATGAGTATGAGGCTGTGATCTTTTTTTTCTTCCAAATATGAAATGTTTTGTATATCTACAGTGTGAAAAATACTTACACTCATGCACTTATCACTTGGATTTAACAGATGTCAACATTTTGCCATTTTTGCTCGCAATCCCTCTTTCACTGTTCACAAACAAGTCACTGTAAACATACCAAAAGCCATCTTTCTCCCATCCCATTCCTTTTGTCACCCACCCTTCCTAGAAATCATCAGTGTCCTGGAGTTGGCACGTGTGATTTTCATGTGCTGAAATGTCTTGTAACTTGTTCTTTTCACTCCACATTTTTTTAACTTATATATGCATGTGTGCGTGCACGTGCACACACGCAGTTCATTTCTTACAACTGCCATTTTAGTAATCCTTTTATGTTCTTTTTTAACCCACTACTGATAGACAGTTGTTTCCATATTTTTGTTTTTTATTTGAAGTATTGCAGTAAACATCCTTGTATATTTACTTATTTCCTCTTTGCTTGTTTGAGAGTTTCTCTAGGTTGGATGTTGAGAGTGGAACTGTTTTGTACGCCTGTGTTCAGCTGTGTGGGTAATGCGAAATTGCTCTCTAAAGCGATTTTATATCCCATCAGCAATGTTTTACTGGGCCCACATTTGCGTATCCCGTGAAACATCAGCTGTGCTAAAACTTGGATTTTTTGTCAATCTGACAGATGCAAAAGGGCATGTCATTGTTTCGATTTGCATGTTCCTGATTACTTTTCAGATTTCCTTTTCAGTGAATTGTCTGTTCATTGCCTTGGCCCATTTTTCTATTGGGCTGTCTTTCTTCTTACTGAGATGAGGGAGTTTGTCATATATTCTTAATTAATAACCCTTGGTCAGTTATCCAGGCTGCAAATATTCCCTCCTGGTTCATGGCTTGTCACTTCACTTTCTAATGGTCCTTCCTCCTACAGGAAATTCTAGCTTCTCAAGACCATAAAGATATTCTCTCATATTTTCTTCCATAAGTTTTAAAGTATTACTTGCATATAGAGCCTCTTTATACCTAGTATTTATTTTAGTGTATCATATGAAGAAGAAATCTTTATATTTCTCCATATGAATAATTTCCCAAGCATCTTTACTGAATATTTTATTTTGATGAATGGAATTTTTTTGAGGTGAAATTCACATTAACAATGAACCATTTTAAAGTACACAATCAGTGGCTTCTAGTGCACTCAGAATGTTGTGTGGCCACAGTCACTCTCTAGCTAGACAACTTTTTCATGATCCCTAGAAGAACATCCCATATTCTTCAAGTAATCACTCTCCATTTCCTCTTTCCCCAGCCCCTAGCAACCACTACTTTGCTTTCTGTCTCTGTGGCTTTGCTTATTCTGGATACTTAATATAAAAGGAATCATACAAAATGGGACCTTCATGTCAGGCTTCTTCGACCTATCCCAGAGATATTGAGGAACATTCATTTCATAGCATGTTTCAATACTTCATTCCTTTTCATGGCTGAACAATATTCCATTGTATATGTATACCATGATTTGTTTACCCATCCATTCGTGACTATTATGAGCAATGCTGCTGGTCTTGACTGAAATTTAATGCACCTCTGAGGATATAGGAGTTTCAATATGTAAAGCACTGAGCACCTGGGTGGCTCAGTTGGTTGAATGTCCAACTCTTGATTTTGGCTCAGGTCATGATCTCACCCCATGTCAGGCTCCATGCTCAGCATGGAGTCTGCTTGAGATTCTCTCTTCCTCCCCTCCCCCTACACTCTCTCTTTCTCTCTCTCTAAAATAAATAAATAAATCTTAAACAAAAAAGCACTTAAAATAGTGTCTGAAACTTACATAGTAGAATGTTTATCCTTATTATTCTTCTTATATTATATATTTCCATATATACATGGTTCTGTTATTAGTCTATTTTGTTATGTACACCTATCTATCTCTCCAAAAGTATTATATCATTTTCATTAAAACTACAGGTTATTGGGGCGCCTGGGTGGCTCAGTGGGTTAAGCCGCTGCCTTCGGCTCAGGTCATGATCTCAGAGTCCTGGGATTGAGCCCCGTATCGGGCTTTCTGCTCAGCAGGGAGCCTGCTTCCTCCTCTCTCTCTGCCTGCCTCTCTGCCTGCTTGTGATCTCTCTCTGTCAAATAAATAAATAAAATCTTAAAAAAAAAAAAAAAACTACAGGTTATTTCGTAAGCTTTGAAATGTAAGAAAAAACCCCACAATTTCCACTTATCTTGTTCCTTAAACTGACACTTCTTGGCCTTTCAATTTCCATGTGAATGTTTGCAATAGCCTTTCAAGCTCCACAAAAAACAAAACAAAACAAAAAAAACTTCATGGAATGTTGACTGGCATTGCGTAGGATTTAGACATGAGTTTGAACACAATTACTCTTTAATGAGTCTTACCATTCGTGAACATTGTGTAACTTCCCATCTAAGAAAAATTAAACTTTATTTCAGTAGATTTTATAATTTTATCCACGTCTTGCAAAGTTCTGATAAACTTCTTACGCACCTCTTTTTGCTATTTAAAGCAGTATTTTAAAGTTTATCTATTTCTTTGTTTCTATTACTTTATATTTTATTCCTTCCTTCTGAGTTCAACTTCCTTTTACCTGAAGGTCATCCTTTAGTAATTTTTTAAAAAAGATCTGAACGTGGGAAATACCTTTTTTTTTTCCCCCCTGAAAATGGTTGTTTAACCCATACTCTTCATTGACAATTTGGCTGATAAAACACAACGAGGCAGACAGTTGGTTTTCTCTCAAAAACGTGTAAATATTCCATTTTCTCCTAGGTGCTATTATGTTGAGAATTCTGTTGTCAGTCTAATTGTTGATCCTTTGTCAGAAATCTGTTTTTTTCTGTTTTTCTCTTTGTGTTTGCACTGCTATAGTTTCAATCCAATGTACATTAGGTTTGTATTTTTTTTTTTAATCCTATTCTGGGTTCACTTTGTTTCCTGTATCTATCATAGTATATCTTTCATAAATTCTGGAATATAGCAACAATTTCTTTATTCTCTCCTTCTAGGACTTGGATTAGAGGCATGTTGGATTTCTCTTTGTATTTTCTATGTCGCTTATTTATATTTTCCTTCTCTTGATTTCTGCTGTGTTCCAGGGTATGTAGTAAGTAATACTGTTTTCCAGTTCACTAATCTTACTTCAGCTATGTTTAATTTACTATTGTAGATGTTCATTGACTTTTCATTTCAATGGTATTTTCCATCTCTAGAATAGCCACTTAGCTCTTACTCAAATTCTTCTTCTGTTTATATAGTATCTCATTTTAAATACATTTTAAGTATATCTATTTAACACTTTTATATTGAACATTTTGGTAGTCTAATCCTAGCAGTGACCTACCTTCTTTCTGATTTGGCAGATTAACCCACATGGTGAACATTTATAATCCTCTATCCAAAGCAAGTTCTCAAAAAAAATTTTAGGTGATAGGGTTAGTCAGCAGGAGAATCTTCTGAATGGAAGATTGTCTATTTTGGGCTGCTATAACAAAAATTCCATAAATTGGGTGGCTTATAAGCAACAAACATTTTTTACAGTTCTGGAGTCTGGGAAGTCCAAAATCATGATGCTATATTTGGTGTCTAGTGAGAACCCATTTCTTCTTGACAAAATGGCACCTTCTCTGTCCTTAAATGGTGGATGGGGATGAGGGCTCTCTCAGGGTTTGTTTTTTTTTTTTTTTTAATAAATTCTTGAAAAAAAAAAGTACTTAAGTAATCTCTACAGCCAATGTGGGGCTGGAATTCACAACCCTGAGATCAAGGGTCACATCCCTTTCCAACTGAGCCAGCCAGGTATTTCAGGGTCTCTTTTATAAAGGCATTAATCTCCTTCACGAGGGCCCCATCCTCATAACTTAATCACTTCCTAAAGACCCTACTCCCAATACCATCCATCACTGTGGGGGTTACAATTTTGATATATGAATTTTGGGAGGACAAAAACATTCAGTCCACTGTAGTGATCTCTTACTGAGAGCCTAGGTTGGCTTGGTGTGGCATGATATGAGAGCTTTGACTCCACCAAATACAGTCTGGATCCTCAAGACAACTAAAGGGCCCTGCTGAGGGTGTGCCTCTGAGAAAGAAGAGCACAGTTCTATCTTCACAGCAGTAGCCTGGCTCCAGATGTAGCCATTCTTCTTGACAGGTCACCGAAAGCTTCTCTTTTGGCACCCACTTGCCTGCACTCTCCACATCCAGACTTATGCTCACATGCAAGGACTAGCAACGGTATCTCAAAACAACTTCTTTTTCTATTAAAGTCTTCGTGGTTAAAAAAAAAAAAGACACATAAACCTGATCATTTAAAAAATATATTTAATGTCTATGGAAATTTTGTGAGAAAGGGGGAATAAAAACTTTAAGTAACACAACTTACACTTCAAAATAACAATTATAAACTTACTGTTTTATCAATAATTAAAATCCATAACTGTCATAGAAAGGTAGATCTGGTCTAAAGATCTTGTTTTCAAATGAAAAAACTGAGGCTGAGGGAGACAAAAGGATTTTGGGGGGGTCTTTGGATTTTTAAATTTATAATACCACACAAATTCACTCTTGCTTTTAGTAAGAGTGATCAAAGGGATGACAACAATTTTCTAGTGTAAGTAAAAGTTATAAGTTGAATCAAGTAGAATAATGGGGACAAGTATTACGACAATGGGGTAATTTTAGTCAAGTAGTTAATAGGATGGGATTTACTACTATCGGGAAAGGAGAAAAAATATGGAATTGTCCAAGTTCCACTCTGCCTTAGTTGGTTCCTGCAACATGGTTCAGCTCAGTGTACCGTATCTGACAGGGACATGGATAAACTGTTTGTTGATGACTTGAAGTTATGCCTAATCAGGGACGGTAGATAGAAAAGATGAGAACTTGAAAACTTACATGCTCTACTGATTGAATGGCAGGACATGAGATTAACCCTTAATTACATTATGCAGTGCTCCCATATATAGGCTTCCATATAAAGAAAAGAGCCATTCTTACTCTAATGGCCCCAAGTATTTGGGACTGACCAATAGGCAGAAGCCACAGAAAAACAGATTCATGCTGAATATACGGCCCTTCCAACCAGAGACTATTACAACTCTATGAATTTAAGTACAACTAAAACAAAGGCCTCTGAGTGAATTTTTCTCCCCAAAAATGAGTGATATTAAACTTAATCAATTTGACATAAAAATAGGCACTATTGGTACTTCTAAAAGAACTGAATTATAATTCAACATTGATTGAGTCATTAATTTTAGGTAGAATGGGCAATATATTCTTATTTGCTAGTGTAAGTCATGGGTAATCAGTCTTTATAGCCCTTGCAAAACAGTGTTTTCAATAGTGTTCATTCACCATCTGGATTGTAATAATAGTCATGCAAGATTTCCACTCTATTCATTTGGGGTCAACTCAAAAGAAGCATTTTCTAGATCTCTGAACTTTAACCATGGGAATCTTTAACATGGGCAAGCAACTGTTTCCTGCAATGTATTTGTGGTCAATAATTCCACTTGTATTAAAATGTCACAAGACCTTACAACTATTTCAGCATCTCTCAGAAGCCTGACTCTCTTATCTTAGCTTAAAGAAAAAAAAAATCTACTACTGACGTAACACAGTCACTGACATTCAAATGACTGCAGAGTCTAGGAGATCTTTATTAAAAAAAAAAAAAAAACAAGAATTCTGTCAACCCTCTATTCATACCACACAAACCCTTTTTCTTAAACTATTTTTGAAAGTGTGAATCAACCTGAATTGAATGAAATAGGGAAGATTTGATCAGAAGTGTCACCGTAGGTTAAGAATCTTTAACAGCACTCCATAGGGAAGGGAAGTGGGCCCTATTCAAGTGTGGCTTCTTAATTTAAACCATCAATAAGTGCTTGCTGAACTGATTTGCAGCAGAATCCTCTGATGAAGCTAGCTTCCATTCAAATTGCAATCTTCAAACACCTGCTCATTTGTTACATTATTACTCCAACATACATGTACTGTGCTTAAAAATATCATTTCTTCCTTGGTAAGCCCCTATCTAGTTGTGATAAAGTATGTATCTTGGGCATTTTTCTCTGCTTCTGATATCAACAAAACTCTCTAACAGTCTGAATATAGCAAAACATCCTGCATTTGATTCTTTGTTCTGGCTGCATGTTAGAAAAGAGGCAAATTTTACGTCCTATAACCAGGTTTTATTTCCTAATTTTTACACCTCTAAAGCTATCTTTGCTAGTAAATTGCCACAATAATATTACACCACACATAAGAATTCTCTAGAAAAAAAAGAAATTTAGACAAAGGGCCAGTTTAGATTTTGAATATTACTATGGAAAATGCCTGTGTCACTGTTAGACCTAATACACAGATGAGGAGAAAATACATAAATAATTTTGGGATAAAGGTGTGAGGTTCTAAAAGAAATCCGAGAAGCTAACATTAGCCCTTGTTCATTAAATTGACATGAGTATCCTTGTTTCTAGGAAGAGGTGGAGATAAAAAAGGGAGGTTTGTAGGTGTTGGATCCTAACCTTAGCTCCTATCTCACCATAACATCTTGGGTAAATCATCTAGTGTCTTATTTCTGTTCCATCTGTAAGATTCATCATATAGTATAATATCAAGATTAATGGACTTGTTCTGTAAAGGTTCAGACAGTAACTATTTTAGGTTTTGTCCACCATATAGCTTCTGTCACAATGAGCCAACTCTGCCACTGTAGAGTGGGAACTGCCATAACCAGGACAAATGAATGGGTGTTGTGGTGTTCCAATAAAACTTTATTTGCAAGAACAGATTTTTTGGCCCCTGGGTTATAGTGCATCAAATGCCAGTATAAAATCTACTTAATGAAGAGAATTTAATAATGGAGATGTACAAGTAAAAAGAAACAAAATGATGTATAAAAAAGGAAAGAAGATGTACAAACTTAAATGATGACAAAGGAGGAAAGTGGTTTGAAGGGGGAAAATGGAATTACAAGGTAAATGCTTTTCTATTTATTTTTTTAAAGATTTTATTTATTTATTTGACAGAGAGGGAGAGATCACAAGTAGGCAGAGAGGCAGGCAGAGAGAGGGAAGCAGTCTTCCCACTGAGCAGAGAGCCCAATGCAGGGCTCGATCCCAGGACCCCGAGATCATGATCTGAGCCGAAGGCAGTCGCTCAACCAACTGAGCCACCCAGGCACCCCAGTAAATGCTTTTTTAAAGAGATTTTATTTATTAGAAAGAGAAAGGGGGAGAGAGAGATAGCACACAAATAGGGGGCGGTGGCGGAAGAGGGGCAGAAGGAGAAGAAGAAGCAGACTCCCTCATGAGCAGGGAGCCCGACAAGACCTGAAGGTAGACACTTAACTGGACTGAGCCATCCAGGCACCCAAGGTAAATATTTTCTACAAAAACATACCCAAAGACCAAGATCTAAAATCTATTTTTTTTTTTTAAAGATTTTATTTATTTATTTGAGAGAGAGAGCATGAGCGAGGAGGTCACAGAGAGAAGCAGACTCCCCGTGGAGCCGGGAGCCCGATGCGGGACTCGATCCCGGGACTCCAGGATCATGACCTGAGCTGAAGGCAGTCGTCCAACCAACTGAGCCACCCAGGCGTCCCCTAAAATCTATTTTTAATGAAAATTGTTTATAATGGAATTTAAACTACCCCTGGGAAACTTAAAGCGGTAGAGTCAATCTCTGGGGAAGCCATTTGGTTCTTCTTCCTAGTTAAAAAAAAAAAATACTGAAACACTGAATTCTCTTTGTGAAGTGTTCATTATGATCCTAGTGAATACTATCAATGCAGAGGATCCTGTTAGCTTATTTCATTACCATTCGAAGTATTTTCCCACTAGAAGTCAATTCTAAAAATTTTTCATCCACCAGATATTTACTTAATATACAAGGGGGATAGAAATCATGACTTGGTTCTAATTTGTATTTTTTTCTCCAGAGTTTTCACAAATCTTTATGACACATCATCCTATGGTAACATTTCAGTGTCCTGTATGTCAACATCAATTACTCTGAGTATTTTACCAGAACAATTTTCCTGTATAACTGTAAAATGGAACATTGGCATGGCCTGAAGTAGAAGAAAATTCAGTTGCTCCTCCTGTAGTTTAGGTTCTTTTCTAAAAATTGGGAAGCAGCTTTAAGAAACTGACCATTTTGGGGCGCCTGGGTGGCTCAGTGGGTTAGAGTCTCTGTCTTCAGCTCAGGTCATGATCCCAGGGTCCTGGGATCAAGCCCCACATCGGGCTCTTTGCTCGGCAGGGAGCCTGCTTCCTCCTCTCTCTCTGCCTACTTGTGATCTCTGTCTGTCAAATAAATAATAAATAAAATCTTAAAAAAAAAAAAGAAACTGACCATTTTGAGGGTATACAAATCTACAATCTCTTATTTGAAACCCTTCAACTAGATGTGGTTTGGAACACAGAGGTTTTTAAATTTTAGAAAGGCAATATGCTTCATACACCACATAGCTTCTACCCCTCCAAGGAAGTCTGGAGCAGTACCCTGTAACTGAATATATTAATTTTGCTACAGCCCGACTCATTTATACCAAATATAATAAATGCCAAAATTAGCCAAATGTCAGTTCAGATTTTTCTGTCAAAAGCGTTTACTTCAATTTTATGAAAACTTTTTAGTTTTCAGAGCTTTTTGAATTTTAGTAAGGGATGGTGGGTCTGCTATAAAAGGCCCTTCTAAAGGCTTTTTCAGATCAAAGAGACCCACTCTGTTAGATATTTGAATGATATAGCCTTGTAACTCAAGATACTTTCAAGCATAAATTCAAGAATAAGCCTAAGTTCTGCAACTATAAGCACAATTACCAAGAGAAATGTGCTCCCCTACTGTTCCGGTGAGTTTCCCTTTCCTTTCAGAACCAACACGTACACGCCGTGAACACACGCCCATCAGTATTCGTGGACAATCTGGCAATAATTCTCAACCAAAAGGACTTGTGCCTCAAAGTAAAAAGATGGTTCTTGTAGCTCTGGTAGTAACTGCAGCCCTATATTTTAACTGGCACAGACATTCGTAGAATTATTCTTTAATTATTTTAAGACCAGAGCGTTAATCTTTAGTCCTGGCTGTGTACCTTAGAAATTCAAGTGGAACACTTAAAATACAGATAGAGGTAACACCAGATCAATACACTTAGAGAACTTAAAGCACAAAAAAACCCCAAACCAAACAAACAAAAGACAAAAAACCCAAAAAACAAAAACCCAAAAAGATAGTGTCCTCCCTCAAACATAATCCAAAATCATGAAACACATGTGAGTAAATCCATCCTAGATCAGATTTTTTGTATGAAACTTTAGTCAATGCATCTTCCAATATTTTGTTCTCTCTTATTTTAATGCTCCTGCTTTTCTACAGTCCACAGCACACACCTGTTCTTCCTATTGCAAATCTGGTACTGTAAGAGCCTTCAGATTCGTAGTCTGATCTCCTGGTAAAGGGAAAGGGGGGAGCAGAGGGGAGAGAAACAGACATGGTGGAAGACTCCCCCACTACCATGCAGTCTAAGAAAGGTTCTACAAGGCCACTGAAGAATCTTCAAGCCAGTCGGCTATCAGAAGACTTCCTGTCTCCAGGAATGGGCCTGTCCTCATATCCTTGCCATACACCATCAGTGATGGAGAGAAACCATGGAAGGTATAACCCTAGTGCAAAGCAGCCAAGGATTTCAAAGCGTGGGAGCATGGTCCTTGTCAAAGATGTCCCCTTGCACTGGTGACCTGCCAGAGATCTCCAATGTGGTAAAGGGGCTCCACGAAAGCCTTTCTAGCAATTTTTAAGCACTCCATAACCATCAACTTAACTCCCCACTATTACAGGATTGGGAGAGGAAAAGGGAAAGACATAGAAAGGAAAGGTAAGTGTTATTTGAATATTTAATACAAACCCACAAAGTTTTCACACTTGTAAACAATGCACCAAATATTTTATTTCTCTCAGTAGTTCATATGCAAGTAATTGATTCTCAAAGCATTTTTTTTTTTTATTTGACAGATAGAGATCACAGGTAGGCAGCGAGGCAGGCAGAGAGAGAGAGGAGGAAGCGGGCTCCCTGCCGAGCAGAGCCCGATGTGGGGCTCGATCCCAGGACCCTGGGATCATGACCTGAGCCGAAGGCAGAGGCTTTAACCCACTGAGCCACCCAGGTGCCCCTCAAAGCATTTTTAAAAAACACAAAAGACATTACACTTTACCAATGAATTATTTGTCCCAGGGGAGTAAATCAAATTAAATGTTACAAACATTTGTAAGTTTATTTTTAAGTGAACTAAGATGATGAATTTATATACTTCTATAAAATTTTTTGTTCAATGTTTTGTACATGCCATCAGTTCAATATGGTTTCTTAAATATTTAGGACATTGTCAATAGCTGTGATTCCTATGAAATATATAATCTGATATCTCAAATTCCTGATTAAGTCAGCTTTAAAGACACAAAAAACCAGCACATTTGTTATGAAATTCTGTTTATCATGCTCCCTGTATTAAGTTGTGATTAACTACTGATACAGAAATTCTGTTTAAGGCTAGAAGTTTCATATATGACACATTCGTTTAAAAAAAAATAAATGATGTTGCAAAGGCAAAGCCCACCATAACTATATCAGAGATAAAATATTTAAATGATCAATTATTATATCCTTCTTTCAGAGTCTACATTAATTACCGATTAGGAAAAATTTAAAAAGTTTTAAGGCTGGTCTTAAAAAACATCAATAAAGATAGAAGAAACCTGAGCACATGTCAACAAAATCAGAGCAAACCAGGTATGTCCACATCTTCATTTCATCATTAAGTCAGTGATTTGAGATAAATGTCATGTTAAAATCCAGGAGTGAATGTAAAGATTCATTCAAGGAAATCAAATACTTCTAAGCATTTTTTAAAAAGCCTTTATAGGCAGTAATCTCTGATTAGCATAAGTGAGATGTGGAAAGGACAAAAATAATACTGTATCGAACTGATTCTCATAAGTTTGCTCTCTCAAAGGACATGCTTACCAGGTATTTTCCACAGTGTTGTTATATATGCCTAATTTTATTTATGTATAACATAACTAGGGATTTTTCATTCTTCCTAATAAGTATTTAAAATACATTTCTAGGTATGCAATAGGATTACATCTTAGCATATGATGCGCTTAAAAATCTTTCAACTTATAAAAAACAATTTCTAGAAATATAAAAATATTGAGCTTTTCATATTTCTGAGTCTTAAAAAACATAAAGTACAATATTTCCATATATCAGCAAGTTATAGTTGTGCCACTTAAATTCATCTCAAAAGAGCATGTAAATAATTTCAGAAGTTTTCCAAAGGCTACATTACAGAGCACAGACCACAGACATTTTCAGATTTGATTTTCTGTATGTTTTTATATTCTAATGCAAGGAAGAAAAATAAGCAGCAAAGTTAAACATGTTTTTATTACCAAAAAATAATGTTTTCATGAAAAGAAAATAGAAGACATGTCATCTCTTCCTTTAGTGGTTTTTCTTCAGTCAATTATCTGATTTACCAAAAATATGATCTCAGTTCAATTATTGAATGAATTACCTTTAAATAAAATATCCAACACTTGTCCAAAGGTTTGTCCAAAACCTCCTAAAGAACACTACTCATTCTAAGCTCCTTTCTTGTTCTTCGGTAAAAATTTAATTAAAAACAGGCCCCTTGCCCTTTGCTTCACAACCTTAACATTAATGCAAATTTAACTCTGAGTTTCAAGTAATATTTCTTTGAGGGCCTGACCCACTAAGGGGAAAAAATGGAAAATCCAATACCAGTGATCCTAGAAAAAAAGTTCTAAAACCAAAGGATTGCTTGAAAAATTCTTGTTAGCAAGAAAAGAAGAGTGATTTATAGATAAGACCGATGGTTGGTATTTCTCCCAGTAGCAGCCCCCTAGGATCTGTGATTAAAATGGTATTTGGGGCCTGAGAAGTTTCCGTGATGATTGCTTCATCAGTTTTTGCTGGTGTCTCATTGACCATACATCATCAATGGCATTACATACTTTCTGTAAAATAAAGTATTTACTATGAATGGTAAAGACAAGTACAGGCTCATACGGAGGAGAAAGGCATAAAAGCAAGAGTTGGAGATCTCCACACAGCCCTGACAGAGAATAACAAGAATACACAGTCTATATGTGTCATGCAAAATAAGACCCTTCTACCCGTAAGCCCACAATATATTATTTTAAGCTCACATATCCATCCAGAGTTAAAACTGGAAAAGTTTTTGGGAGAAATAATGGTTAGCGTTATAACAGATTTTAAAAAAAATCTTGCAGCTCAAAAAACAAAAGGGGGAATTTTTTTTTTAAAGGTTTTATTTATTTATTTGACAGACAGAGATCACAAGTAGACAGAGAGGCAGGCAGAGAGAGAAGGGGGAAAGCAGGCTCCCAAAAGGGGGAATTCTTTAAAGTAAATTGTTTACCTCTGCTGTGGTGGTGTCTCGCAAGTAAATGTTCCGAAAACCATGACTGGCACTGTCTTTTTTGTGGAAGAGACCTTGCTCCTGTTTCAAAAGAAATGAGAGAAAAGAAATTATTCTGGGGAAGAAAAAAAAATCATATCCTTTAATTGGATGTTCAAACGTCAATCCTATTTTATAACCAACAGACTAACTAAATATCCATACTCAGGTATGATAAGAACTAAATCATTTTGGTACAAGGATAGTGGCTCCATGTGGGAGCTGTTAGAATTTATGAAATCGGATGAGTACACATCTATCTGGATAAAATAATGGCTTTCTACAGGCTATGATAAATAGCCTACAGAAACACCACGTGATAACTCACCACATCTGACAAATCAAAAAACCCTTCCTTCATTTTCTTGGCTGATAGATAAAATTCTTATATAATGTAAAACACATTGAGTCAATTCTCACCACCGATGTGAAAGAAAAGTGACAACTGAATATATATGCAGAGTGACACAGTCTTCTCTGGTTTGAAAACTATGTTTCATATATCAAGGGGGGTCTTTCAATTTTGACATTTTACAATGAGGTATGGCTGAAATGCAAAATGGTATTATTTCACAGTTTCTCTTCTTTGTAAACTTCTATGAAAAGAAAATATAAAGGATAATAGTACCTGCATCTTTAACTATTAAATTTTATGATAAATGTTTTTTAGATAGTTTTGGTAAACAGAGATAATATCATTATTGTTTAGGAGAAAATACATACTCCAAGAATGACTATCCTCAGAATGACAATTTGTAGTTTTTTTAAAGGGGTGAAAACAAATTTATAATATATCATATATGCAAAAAATAATCCATTTCAAAGTAAAGTGAGCCTGAGAACTAAGCAAAGGGTAGGGCTACCATTCCTGGTAATTACTTGCTATGTAATTAAAAGTTCTTCTTTAGAAAATGATGGGAAGGAAAGACATGAGAGTATTATCATATATTTATACTGTACTAGTATCCTCTAAGTATCAAATTTGATAAAACATGACTGTTTTAGATATAATATTTATAATCTCCTAAAAGCCTAAAAAGGCATCTAGGATTACAGCAAAATAGTTACTCACGTGAAGTAAAAAAAAACAAAACTGTATTTACTAATGCTTTATTCTACCTAAAAGGAAGCAGCAACATCCTAATTTTTTTACTGGACACTTGACACAATCAAGGACTATAAAAAAAATACAGTACAGAAATAAATTGATTACACATCTTTCATTACATTTCACCATATTCTGATAATAGTAATATAATCATCATCATAATGCTGATCCTTCATACACTGTGTAGTTAACTGTAAAAGATAGCCTAAAGCACTGGTTTCCACTCATTTAACAAAGTCTTAGCTCTAAACATGTGATTCATGTTTTCTTACCTTGAATGAAATTTTTAGCATGTTTCCATGGACACTGGGAGGAAATACAAAATCTTCAAATGGACACTGCCAGTCTATGGACATATGGCCTAGGATTTCAACTTCATTTATACACAACACTCGCCTATTTTGCAAAAGGAAACAAAAACATGCAGGTAGTCATAAAGAGTTAATTATTCTAATATTTCACTGTGCTGGATGTCATATGCAGTACTCCGTAAACAATATAAGCTGGCACTAAAAAAAAAAAAAAAAAAGTACGCTTCACATTTAAAAAAAAAAGTCTAGTTAACTGTCAGAAAGCAAATATGGCACCTACCAACTAACACAGCACACTTTCAAAATTCCCCTTCTGCCAATCTTGCAAAATTCAGAAAAGTGTCATTTTTTTTCACTGACCGAAAAACTGAAATCATCTTTGAAACACATAAGGAACAGGCTGTACTCTCATCTGGGAAGCAATAAAAGCAGAAGCCCCTGAAAATGTTTTACTTGGAAAATTACTAATTGCTCTTTACTGTCAGTCATTTTTGCCTTCCAGTCAAGAAAGAATGTGCAGGAAATGTCACAAACCTCAAATGTCAGCAAAGATTCACTTTGGGCCGACTAATAAATATCAGGTTTGAACACTTTAACAGTAATGTACTATATCACACAGTGAGTATCCCATTTTACTCAACAGCAAAAAAGGGAGAGGAGGAGGGGAAGGAGAAGATGACGAAAGAAAAGAAAAATCACAGAAACCTTAAAAGACATCTACATTGATTTCCCAGTGTGTGATTCAGATTAATTACTTGATATAACCATACCTGATTCTGAAATTTCTATTACAGAAAGCGTAACTAGGAAAGTAGAGGACCTGTTAATTCTACAAATATCCAGGGTGCTGGAGAAACAAAGAAGGTAGGATTTCTGCTTGAGAGGCACTCCTAGGTTAGAAGGGAAATAAACATGTAAATATATCCGACAGCACAGTGAGATGAGTGCAGAAGCACAGTGTGCAGGAAAATTCTTCTGAAGCACCAGAAGGAGGGACTGATTATGTGGGTAAAGTATGTGGTATAAGAGCTGACTCTGGGAAGAAAGGAGTTCTCTAGGTGGGAAAGGGCAAAGATAGTCCAGACAAAGGGAGCAGAGCAATGACATATCGAGGAGTGTAAGAAAGGGAAGGTTTGTTTGACGAATGTAGAGGTCTGTAGCTGGAACACTAGATCTACAAAGAGGTAAGAAAATTAGCCTAGTGTTAGATCTTGAAGTTTTTTTGTGTGGTTTGTTGCTATTGTTGTTGTTGTTGTTGCAATTTTAGTAAATTTTGACTTTAATCTATAAGCAAATTTCACAATCAAGTTTCCTATTTTCGCATCATGGCCCTAGTGGCCAAGCAAGGAGAAGTGGGATAGACACTCAAGGTAGAAAGCTACTATGATAGTCCAACAAGGAAACAGTGAAAACCTCAGTTAAGGCAGCATCTGTAACAAGGGGGGAGAGCAAACTAGATTCTAGATTAGAAGGTAGAGTTGATTGAACTTGGTGACTGATGGAGGGCAGGGATGGAAATAAACCCCTGTGTCTTTAGTTCTCAGCAGAGGAACTATGGGAATTTAGGGCTGACTTGGACTGCTGTGTACTGTAGGACGTTCAGCATCCCTAGCCCCAGCCTACAACTGCCAATAGTGCCCTCTCATCCTTGTGACATCCTTTAGCCCCATGCCAAATTCCAAATAATCTCTAGAAGAGGATTCCATTCCTTCTGCCTCCTGTTCCAGAAGAGAATCCCAAGAGCTGAGAGTTACAGATAAGTATTACAAATCACTCTGTCGAATGAAAATTCACCATTACCACCATCTTTAAATTCTCTTCTCTTGACCCTGCCAAAAATAATAAATAATATCGTTCTCCTACTATCCTAAATTTCCTTCATTCTCTTCCTCCTGTTCCACGCTTACCGGAGCATGTGAACTGTGTATATATGTGGAAGGCTGCAATAATGAGCAATAAAACGTTCATACTTTTAAAGAAATTAGTAATCTTCCATCACATTAATGATAAAATCTATACCCTTCAGATGTCATGAGCAGACACTTGTGACTTACTTCACCTCCCAGTGCTTCCCCCACCAACTCTACTGTCCAGCTATTTCAAATGATCTTACTGTTCTAAATGCTATACTCTTTTATCCCTCTGTTTGCTATTTACATGTATGAAAACTCCATATTCTGTAAGCTCAAGGACCTCCTCCCTAACACCATCCCCCGGCACCTTGTTTCCCACTGAATCAAGAGGTTTTCCTCTGTCTTCAGAGTCTCTATATATCACTTTATCTTAGCACCTAGCACACTGTGATGTCACTCATAATGTATAGGTCTTCCTTTAGGTACGGAGGGGACAGAAGATACCACTTTTATCTGTGTCCCTACTTCTGTCAGACATTGACAGTGCAATGGTTGGAATGTTTATATCCTCCCCCAAATCATACACCAAATCCCAACCCCAATGTGATGGTATTAGAGGTGGAGCCTTTGAGGTGATTAGATCATGAGGATGGAGCCCTCATGAATGGGAACAGTACCCTTATAAAAGAGGCCTGAGAAAACTCCCTCACCACTTTGCCATGTGAGGACACAGCAAGAAGACGGTCATCTATGAAATGGGAAGGGAGCCCTCACCAGACACAGAATCTGCTGTCACCTTGACCTTGGACTTCTCAGCCTCCAGAACTGAGTGAAATAAACATTTGTTGTTTAAGCTGCCTGTCTATAGAATTTTTGTTATAGTAGTCCATAGAAACTAACACAGATGGTTAAAAAAAATGTCTATTCAGAGAACAATTTCCTAATGAAGATTACTAAAATAAAATACTAAGCAGGAGTTAGGATCAACTAGTGGGGATATAGTCTAATAAATCTGGGTCCTGAGAACTCATTTTTTCTTTCTAAAAACTGATAAGGAAAAAAATTCAGACCAAATTTTGGATGAATTTCAATATGGAAAAATTAAAAGTCCTATGTATTGGAAAATTCAAAAAGTAATCATAATAGTAATAATACATTGGGTAAAAAGGGCTAATATTAATTTACAAAATGTTACTTAAATTCAGTAAGAAAAAGACCAACAACAATAAAAAAATGAACAAAGGATATGAAAAAGCAATTCATGGAATAGAAAACATACATTGATGATGAATGTATTAAAATGTTCATACTCATTAGCAATTAAATAAATGCTAATTAAGACAAAACTATTTTCTGACCATTATTTTAGCAAAAACAAGAAGGTTTAAATGATAGCACTAGTCTTAGCAAAATTCACAGGATAAAGGGCATTCTCTTATACTGTTAGTGATATGGAAAAAAAATCAATGCAAGTGTACTGATAAAACAAGTTGGCAATATATAAAAGGTTCTCAAAAACCTTCAGTTTTTAAATCAGCAATTCCACTGATAAGAACTCATCCTAAGGAAACAATTATAGAAAAAAAGACAGCTGCATAGATGTGTTTATAATAATACAGTATTGGGAAGAAAACACTGAGTATCAAATAGGAAGGTAGCATTTGAATAAGTTAGAGTATATCCATAAAAACAATATTACAGTCATTAAAAACCATATTGTCTAAGAATATCTAATAGCCTGGGAAGATGATCATAATACACTGGTGAAAAACCTAGGCTGGTTAAATATACATAATGTTTTTTTTTGTACACACAGTTTTTACAAAATACATATACTGCAGCTGGCTGCAGAAATACATAGTTTTTATAAAATAGATATACAGCTGGCTGGTGGGATTGCTGGTAAAAGCTATTTTTAGGGGTTATTATAATTTATGAATCAAATGAGGACAGTTTTAAGAATGAAAGGGATAGCTACTAATAATTTCACTGGGACAAAAAAATGCAAACTAGCTCTGTCCTAGACAAACCACAATATATAGTTAATTTATTTTCATCCTTTAAATGATTGCCTTTGGGGCGCCTGGGTGGCTCAGTGGGTTAAAGCCTCTGCCTTCGGCTCAGGTCATGATCCCAGGCTCTTCTGCTCAGCAGGGAGCCTGCTTCCTCCTCTCTCTCTGCCTGCCTCTCTGCCTACTTGTGATCTCTGTATGTCAAATAAATAAATAAAATCATTAAAAATAAAACAATTAAAAAATAAATTATTGCCTTTATCAGGGGTGGGCAAACTACAGCCTATGAGCCAAATCCGGCGCATGGCCCGTGTTAGTAAATAAGATCCTACTGGAACACAGCCATCCCCCATTCATTTACATATTGTCCATGACTGTTTTCCCACCACAAGGGCAGAGTTGAATAGTTGGGAAACACCGTATGGCCACTGAAGCCTAAACATTTACAGTCCAGCCCTTTAAAGAAATTTTGTTGACTCCTGACCTGTATTATCTACAATGAGTAAGTGTAAGTCTGGCAATGAATGAGTTATTTTTTTAAACACCAATTTTAGAAGAAATGCTATTTTTATATAATCATTAAAGGTAAAACATATCAGCATAATGATAATTACCTCAATTAAAGAATTTCCTATTAGAGTCTTCTAAAGCTACAGGGAGACTAAGTCATTGTACTGGTCAGAAATATTTTACTAACTGCCTTCCAAAAAGCTCTGTAAGTGACTAGATTTAAAATTACTAAGATTTTTCGTTCTACCTGAAGAAAAAACAGATACATAACGTGTGCAACAATAGTCCCACAGAATACCTAAATCAAACAAGTTCTAAAGTGTTAAGTATAGGGGTGCCTGAGTGGCTCAGTGAGTTAAGCCTCTGCCTTCAGCTCAGGTCATGATCTCAGGGTCCTGGGATCAAGCCCTGCATCAGGCTCTCTGCTCAGCAGGGAGCATGCTTCCCCCACCCCCCATTCTCTGCCTGCCTCTCTGCCTACTTGTGATCTCTGTTTGTCAAATAAATAAATAAAATCTTAAAAAAAAAAAAAAAGTATTGTTACCAGAAACAACAACCCCCCCAAACCCCTGACTGATTTCTATTACATAGTGTTAAATTACATAAAAGCTATACAATTTTAAAATGAATTAATACACTGTCATTTGCAGCTAAGTACAACATATGATATAAATAAACTCTGTTTTTGGCCTAATCTAATAGATAAAATATAAAATTATGGGCACAAAAAATAAATGATTACTTGTCCAATCAGTAAAAAGCACTTTTTAGATTGTCTTGTGAATATTTTTACTTAACAGGCAAATCATATGACTAGTTAACTCCTTGAAAAAGCTTATGGGTTTAAGTCAGAATCCTGTCATTTTAGTTTTCCTTTTTCTTTTTCCCATCCAAATATATTTTGATACAGTAGTAAGGAATCTAATACAGATTTTTGCCTACCGTAAGTACTCTTAGTCCTATGAAATACATAACTTAGAAGGTTTTGAAAACTATTAACATATAAAAGTCATTTTGAAATAAGTGATATAGGAAAAAAATCTCAGGAAAATTAATCTAGTAGTTTAAGTTCTTTTATTTGGAAAAATTATCTACCACTCCCAAGACACTTAGAAAAAAATTAGAAAAAACACACAGAAATAATATCACCCTTAAAAAAGGTATGCTAATCATCTAAAATAAAACCTAGTAAGAAAAAGTGATTCATGAATTCAGTCTCCATAGCTGGATTTACAGTTCACATGCAACAGTATGACTACTACACCTATGAGGTCCATTCTAGACTCCACTCAGTAGCTATGTAGCTGAGATAACCCCCTAAGCCATACGGAGTCTCAGTTTCAACATCTCCAAAATGAGAGTGTTGGAATGGATAACCTCAAAGGACCCATCTAGATTGTATTTTTGTGATTTAAAGACAATGAACATTTTACAATTTAAGTATAGTTCTCTAAATCCTCTGCCATTTAAGTTTTCAAAATTCTTATCATCTATGTAGTTTGCATTTGAAAAAATGTCACTTGAAGTTAATACCTATTTGTAACCATAAGAATTGTCTTCTTGCTTCCAGAAATAGCACAGTGGTATCGATAAGTCTCTCCTTCTAACTTTTTGATACGATTCTGAAAAGAAAACAAGACTCAAGATTTGCATAGTACAAGCATCCAAATAGTATTTCCAACACTATATATTAGTTAATTATAGTAACAGTGCTAGTTAGGGAAAAATTATTAGAAACAAAAGCACAATACTGGTACATGAAGCTAGAAAAATATTCACAGCATGTTCATAAATTAACTTCCACTGTGCCTTAAAAGACAAATCTGTATTAAATGCTTACTAAGTGATCTTTTGACAAAATACACCTCATCCTATGATAACTCAGGTTTAAAAATATCTAGGAGAAATAATCACAGATTTTCATTAATGGAATATGAAAATACACTAATATAGGGTGACATTAACATTATAGGGCTTCTTAATCTCTGGTCCATGGAAGGACTCTGAGAGGTCTATGAACCACCTAAAATAGCATATAACATTTTGAAAATGTGGTTCTGCAACTTTTTCCAGAGAATGGTTCATATTTTTCAACAGCTTTTGTTAAGTGGTCTGTGAACCTTCTCAGAGGTTAAGAACCACTGATTTACACAGAGAGAGATATACACATAATAAAATTCCAAGACAACTGATATTTAGTGTTTTTAAGTATTTGGTCTTATAGGTTTAACATGCATGAAAAGTACATGTATGTAACAAATTATATTCTTGGTAGAAAACATAATGTCAATATTAACACAAACATGAAGAATTTCTAAGATTTCAAATAGCTGGCATAATTTATTGCTAAAGACAATAAACAGGCATAAGTAATTCAAGTATAAATAGCAGCACATTAAAATACATTTATTTTCATTTCAACTACCTCCAAACTATTGTGATTTGAATTAGTACACATTAAAAAATGAATGAGTTATTTTTTATAATCAATGCTAATGAACTATTGTTGACATTATCTATAATGCATGATTAAAGATAGATGATATAATGTATATGAAACTACAGAACATAAACATACCCAATAAGTAAGACTGAAACATTTATAACCAAGAATACAACATTAATATTATTAAAAGGATAACATAATAATAATCACAAGCAGAGAAAGCACATTTGTTGTTATTTCAATGCTCACATACACATTTTTTCAAAAATCTTCGGTTCAGTCATTCCTTGACAATTATGAAAGGCAAGGAACACAGAAGATGAATCCCCAAAGAAGTGGGATCTCATCCTTAGAATGAGTCTTAGAGAAAAGTGGGATTTAAGTCACTTGTTTTACATCTTGTCTGTGAGAATTAGCTAAAACCTTTTAACACTTATACCTTAAGTTGTTTAATGAAGAGAAAATGGGAAATGAATAGAACAATTCAGTACATTTATTTTCAGCTTTGAAATATAAATGTTAAAATATTTAGATCTGAGATGCAATGTAAAAGAAATACTACCCACTCTCCATCTTGTAGGCATTTTCATTAGTTCTCAGGCTGTTGTGCTTTGAACCACTGAAAGCTTTTAAAGCATAATTTATCATCATACTACACTACAGAAACTGTTTTCAGCATGATTAAAATCCACTACACTCTGAGATCAGATTAAGATATTCAGTCACTGATGGTAGCAGGAAACCAGATTAGCAGATAAAATATTCACTCTCCCTTCCCAAAATGGAACTTCAAGAATTTACAATATTTTAGCAAAAGCATTCAATATTTTCAAGTAAAGTCTAAGGAAATAACACATGAAAAAGCAATCTGTATAATGATGTTTATCACAAAATATTACTGTTAGTAAAATAACAGAAGCATCTTTAATGCCAACAACTTGGAATGGTCAAATACACACTGTAAAGTTACTTCAAGAGATGGTAATGCAAGAATTAAGAATGAAGCATTTCTATGAAAATGGAAAAATATAATTAAAATAAAAAAGTAATGAACACCATTTTAAATATTATAAAGTCATAACTATGTGAACCAAAAGAATATTAAACAAAAACTGGCTACATATGTGTGTATGTGTACATATATATGCATGCATAAACAGTAATTATCTTAGGAGAATAAAGGATAAGCAGTAAAGTATATCCTATGAAAACATCGTATATGATTTAGTAACTTTCAAAGCTGAGTAAAGAACACAGAGCAATACTCAAAGGAAAAAGAATAGGGGGTAAATGAAAAGATTCCCCAAAATATTATTTAGAATGTACCCACGTTCCAGTAATGGCTGGGAGGACAGAATTTTACACTACAGTACTCTTAAATATTTACAGGCTTTGTTATACTTGGTCCCTTAAGGACTGAAGTCTTATTTCTTTTATATATCCAGCACAGTTTAGATAATCAATAAATACTTCATATATAAGTGATTATAGTAAGATAGGCAAGGAATGAAATAGCCTGAATTTAACTATCCAGATCCTGTCACCCATGGAAAAAAATTACCAAGTCCTCTCAGTAATGTACAACCATTCTATTTTTTCCCATAACTATAATAATATATTAAAGTTTAAAAGGCTGTCTGATATCACAACAAAAACTAATAAACCAGACAAGATATATTTAGCTAAAATAATAAAAAGTTACTTGAATTTTGTGCTTAGGAACATGCAGTTGTAAAAAGGGAAATCACAAGGTTAATAACAGAAAGAGCTAAACAAACAAAAAATAAACCATAAGAAAAAAATTTAAACAAGTTATACAATTTCCCAAAAGTAAAGTCTTATTAAAATTGTAATAAATCCAGGAAAATTAAAAATCGTTACTTTTACCTAAGAAGGAAGGCTAATTATTAGTGATGATTTAAGACAGCATCTTGAATTAGTTATTGTGCTTGGTTCTCAGAGAAACTGTACATGCGGTGACATTTTTGCCAACCCTCTATTATCTAGGCACAAGAGAAGTTTGTCAGCTATGGTTTTTGGCTGATCTTTGGCTGCTGTCATTCTTTCTTCTTTAAAGTCCTTGTTTTAAATAAGAAGGATTCAATTTATTCTTTTTGGTAACTGCAGTTTAAACAGTATATAATCCAACTGAACAGTCGTATGTCAGCAGTTTCACTCTCTCCAAATGGATGGCACATTAAATATAAGTGTACACTTTGGTTTCAATTTTGGGGAAAAGAATGAAAGTTGCCAGATAAGATGCTGCTAAATCAAATCAAACATTTCTATCATTCATTATAGGGAAAGAAATCAAAACACAATTTATTTTCAGAACTAACTATGAGGGTACTAACTTCAAAATAATAGTTTAGAATTATTTTTGTTTTCACTAAGGTAACAAATCCTTAAAAACTTAAACTAAAAAAAAAAGAACTTAAAAACAAAAATGACTGGTTTTTAAAAATAAAGATATCTATAAAAAATAAAGATATTTATAAATTCAGGGGACACATAAATAATTTGCCTAATTACATGCTCAACTTCTATTTATGTCAATTAACACACTAATTGTGAATTAAGTATCACCAACAAGGAGATTCAAGTTCTGAAAAGCAAAAATGCTAATGGCTGAAAATGTGTATAATATATATTATAAAATTGCCATTTGACCAGCAAGAGTACTGAGAGGTAAAAAAAGAAAAAAGAGATTAAGGAAAACCTCAAAATTCATGTCTCAACTCTTATTTGAGGTCTAAGGCCAGATCAACAGCAACTTATATTTCAATTATTAAAACACATGCCCCAGTTAACAGCCCCATAATTTGAGTCAATATTGTGTGAAATGTGAAACATAATTATGTCATTCCATCATCACGACTCACAAATGTAAAGAAGACATAATAGACTGGACATAAGAATTGTCCTTATTTTTCAACTTTACCTGAAAGTACATGAATACCACAAGAAAAGAGAAAATTTTGAAAATGATAGTAAAATTGTCTGCTTCTGGACACAAGAAAGTCTTTCACCAACTAAAAAAAGAGGAGTGTTAATTTCCTACACACTTTAATCTTTTATACTGATCCCTTATTACTGTGCAGTATCACCAGCAATAATCTTTGTGTGTAGTCAAGCCACTACAATAAAAAGTTGAGAGAAAGGGGAGAGTTGTAAAGAAAAGTTCACTGAAATGAACACTCAATCTAAATAAATCAAAGACAGTCAATTAATACCACAGTTTGTTTTGATTTTTAAGGATGAAATCAAGTAGTAGTATAGGAAACATTTACTCCTGTATTTCCGGTTCATGCTGTGTAGGCAGAAAAAGAAAGAAAATAAAGTTAGAAGCATACAGAAAGATAAAATGTAATCACATACAATAAAAACCAAAGGCTAAGAACAATGAAGAGTTGTATTATTTTGAAGTCAAAGTAGGAAAATATTAATACATTTTGGGGGGAAGGGAATTCCAGTCAAGGAAGAAAAGCAATTTACATATGTATATATTATTTAAATGTAGTAAAGTTAAAACTAAAATAAAAGCCAAAAAATCCACCTTAAAATATTTTTAAGGATTAAAAAGACTGTAATTGTGCATAATCTTTTTTTTTTTTTTCCTCTCCTTCAGCTTCTGTTTACTTGAATAAATCTAGATTTACAGAGTAATCCAAAGATTAATTTGTCTGGGTGAAAAGGAAGCAGTGGAATTCCCATAATTAGCTATAAAGTAGGAGACCAAAGTTAACCGTTAACTAAATGAGCTACCACACAAACAGTAATAATGCCTATGGCTTCTTTTAACATTATCCTTTCTGCACAGAAAGGCTTTGTTCCTGTGCAGAAAAAAAACTACCAGTCATTCCCTTTTAACACATTATGCAAACATAAAAAATAAATAATAAATTCTACTCTACAAATCACATTTCCTGGTGTAATCCTTAAAGAAGTTCATGAATCAGGAACTTTAAGAACCACCCACGAAATCCTCGTCCTAGAAATCTTTAATATTAAATTTTACCCATGACCATGAAGAAGAGAATTTATACCTCAAATAAATCAGAGCCCTCGGATTCCTGTCTTTCATATGGGCGAATGATGCCGTCCTCATGGATGAAACGGGGGGGACGGAGCCTGGACACTTCCTCAGTTGATTCTGCTGCTCTGTATAAGGCAGCAGAGTAAATATAAGAAAACACCAAAGAATCTTTCAAAATAATACATACAAATACACATGTAGATTAAATACTGTACTACATTCCATACTACATTCAATTTTGATAAAAACAGAGTAATTTTAAATAATGTGCCCATTATAATGTGACAAGTATTAAAACCAAATCTGTTGGACTCCAAGTTCCCCCACCTTTCCTGTAAGAAAATAAAATAACAAAGGCACAGATGAGGCTGTGCACGCTTTGTGCAAGCAGCTAGCACAGGGGGCCTGGCATATAGAGGTACCAATCAACATTTGTTGAACAAAAGAGAAAGTGAACCTAAAAACTGTCTCTTCTTACTCCTCTCTGGTGGCACCCCACCTTGTGAACCGGTCATAGCTTTCACTTTTACTTCAACATCCTATAGAGCATGCCAAGTTTTAACCTATTTATGTATTTCTAGCAACCATTAGCCCACAGACATATACCTTGCACATGGTATGTGCACCTAATTACCTCTGAATTCCTTGGAAGGTGCTGCTGGCCATGTCTATGATTCCACCAGTTGGACGAGCCACAGCACCCACAAGCCCCTTTCCAATTCCTTTGAAGAATCCAGCAGCTCCTTCCTTCTTGGCACCTTCGTAGAACCAAGGACAATGAATGTATAAAGATATTTTAAAATTAGCAAGTTTGAACTCAATGAAAGCCTGAACCAAATATAGAAATGTTTTACCCAGGGGTTTTCTAGATTTTGGTTTTCTAAAGAAGTTAAATTTAATCCTAACATATAAAAAAAACAGTGGTTTTCAAAGTGTGTTAAAAACATACATTATTAGGCCCTGCCCCAGACCTCCTGAATCAGAAACTGCAGAAGCAGGGCCCACGTCCTTCAAGTCATCCTGAGTCATGTACAAGTTTTACCATCACTGATTCTTAGACCTGAGAATCGAAGGTTTCAGAAATGACCTGAAATTTTTCTCTTTCTGTCTACCATCAGGAGATTTTTCAAGAAGTGTACTTTTTTAAAAATATAAGAACTTCATTGAATTACAATTTATATACCATATAATTCACCAATTTAAATGTACAAATTAAATGTTTTTGGTATTTTAGTGTGTGCAACCATCACCACTATCAATTTTAGAAAATTTAGAAAATTTGCATCATCTCAAAAAGAAACCCATGACCATTAGCATCATTCTCCACTTCCCCTAACCCATCTTCTCCTGGTCCTGTGCAATTTAGCTCCTTCCTCCCTAATCCCTGGACCTAGGCAACCACTAACCTACTTTCTATCTCTGTGGATTGGCCCATTCTGGACATTTCCTACAAATAGACTTAAACAATATGTGGTGTTTGTGACTGGCTGTTTTCACCTAGCAACGTGTGTTCAACGTTCATCCATCTTGTACTTGTATCAGCACTTGATTTCTTTTTACAGCTGGATACTATCCCATTTTAAGGAATACCACCATTTGTTTAATTATGCTTTAGTTGATAGTCATTTAGGTTGCTACCACATTCTGACTATTATGTTCTGTGAACATTTTTCTGTAAGTTTTTTTTTAAGATTTTTAAAAAAAACTTATTTGACAGAGATCACAAGTAGGCAGACAGGCAGGCAGAGAGAGAGAGGGAAGCGGACTGTTTGCTCAGCAGAGAGCCCGATGTGGGGCTCAGTCCCAGGACCCTGGGATCATGACCTGAGCTGAAGGCAGAGGCTTCAACACACTGAGCCACCCAGGCGCCCCTATATGTAAGTTTTTGAGTGAACTTATGTTTTCTTTTCTCTTGGGTATATACCTAGAAGTGGAGTTGTTGCCAGACACATTAATTCTATGTTTATATCCAGGTGTTCCAGCACCATTTGTTGAAAAGGTAATTCTTCATGGAATTATCTTGGCACCCTTGTTGAAGATCAATTGACCACAAAGTTTTTATTATGTTTATTTCTGGAATCTCAAATCTATTCCACTGATTGGTATGTCTAACCATATGCCAGTAACACACTATCTTAGCTACTATGCCTTTATGATAAGTTATAAATTGGACAGTATAAGTTTTCTTTTCTTTTTTTTAAAAGATTTTATTTATTTATTTGACAGAGAGAGATCACAAGTAGGCAGAGAGGCAGGCAGAGAGAGAGAGAGAGAGGGAAGCAGGCTCCCCGCTGAGCAGAGAGCCTGACGCGGGGCTCGATCCCAGGACCCTGAGATCATGACCTGAGCTGAAGGCAGAGGCTTTAACCCACTGAGCCACCCAGGCACCCCAGACAGTATAAGTTTTCTTTTTCTTTTTTTTTTTTTTAAAGATTTTTTATTTATTTATTTGACAGAGAGAGATCACAAGTAGACGGAGAGGCAGGCAGAGAGAGAGAGAGAGAGGGAAGCAGGCTTCTCGCTGAGCAGAGAGCCCGACGCGGGACTCGATCCCAGGACCCTGAGATCATGACCTGAGCCGAAGGCAGCGGCTTAACCCACTGAGCCACCCAGGCGCCCAAGTATAAGTTTTCTAAATTGGTTCTTTTTCAAGATTGGTGCAGCTGTTTGGGGCCACTTGAATTCCCATACACATTGTAGAATCAGTTTGTCAATTTCTGCAAAGAAGGGGTTTTGACTGAATAAAGTACTTTTTTAACAGGATTTTAAAAAAATGAATCAATTGCTATTGAGGACCTAAAGAGACCTACCTTAAATATTATCCTGTTGAAAATAACACTCAAAGTCTGAGTCAGAATCCATTACTTATTAGACTCTTTCAACTTTCTGAAGAAAGTACTTTCATTAAAAAACAATTTAAAACTATGAACGTGAAATCAGAAATTCTTTCATATAACTAGTAGCAATAACATCTCTTATGTTTATTATATATCAACTCCTCAGACTTTGCACTGGAAGGAAACATTCTCAACTTACCTTCCACAGGTTTTGTTATTATCCCAGTCACTCCATCAACAACTCCCTGAAAGAGATCAATCATAAACCTGAATGGAAGGTGCTTAATTTTAAGTCAACCACTAGAGGTCTCTACATACATACTAGAAATAACTTTTTTAAAGAATGAGGACTTACTTGATAATGTGAACATGCACCTAAGTGATTTTTTAAATATTATGATGATTTTAAAAATATTAAATTTAAAATATTAAAATATTAAATATTTAAATATTAAAAATTTAAAAATATTAAAATATTTAAAATGATTTTAAAATATTATGATTTTTAAAATATGATGATTTTTAAAATATCAAATATATTTATATTAAATATATTTAATGATATATTAATATATTTAATAATATTAAAATATTACACAATAGCAAATTTTAAACAAAAGCACTTTGTAGAAGTTACATAACAGAAAGAATGGGAAATCAGATGAAAAGATTCTACACCTAGCTCTGGCACCAATTAGCTATGTAACCATGGGCAATTGATTCACTCTCTTTAAACCTCAGTTTTCATACCAGTAAAATGAATGAATTGACCCAAATAATCCCTAAAATCTAATATAAATTTTAATGAAATTACTTTATAATTTAGCAGAAGTGTGGAAAACTGAAAATGAAGGGAACTGTGAAACATGCAAATAGCTTGACAAGTAAGGCACTTTCAATTAGACAACATACAACCCTGGTACAAACACAGAAGTTACAGTTCCTGAAGTTATTTCCAAAATTAAAACAGTAATACGTTTATACATTCTTAACACTTGCCAAGTAATGGCAGTAAATAAAACCACATGTACATTATACAAATGCACAGAAAAAGAACTGTTGAGAAGAATAGGTATTTCTGGAAGAGGCAAGGGTGATCAAATAGTACCTTAGAGCTTTACCTATACTATTCCCATTACTTAGTAAAAGGAGAACTTACAAGTTCTTATAATTACTTATACGGAGAATATTCATACATTACCTGTATAATTTTTAAAGTACTGACAAACAGTGAAAGGCAGTTCCTGGTTTACAAACACTTAGCTTGTATACCTCTCCTTCCACAGAAATGGTCAAGTGATGATACTGACCGAAACAACTCCTCCTCTCTCTAGTTACCATCAGGTACAATATTTCTCTCTGCTTTGCTTCTTTGCCTTCCAGAAGGGTGCTAACTGGCCATCATCACAGAGCTCTCACTCCAGCCCAAGTGCCAAACTAAGTCTGGGATTTGGGGAATAGATGTGATAGTGTTATCGGGGAAGGAGAGCAGAAAAGTGCACAATATCACTACTGCTACTGTGACAGACCTCGACTCACAAGTAATATTCCAAGTTGCAAAAAACCATTTGAAGTACATTTATAAAGTGTATATCAAACTTCACGGCTTCTTGAAGATTCTGTAAGAGACTTACAAGCAAGAAGCCCTTTCCTCCTCTGGCCAGGCTGTCTCCAAAATCTTTAGGCTGTCGACCCATCTCTTCTCTTCTTTTTTGTTGATATTCCTTGTCCATTGTAATTGCTGCCAAACCTTTTCCAACAGAACCGGTGATGCGAGATACAACTCCTGCTGCTCCACCTATCGGAAGACCCAGAGAAGTCAGTCTCATTGTTTGTTCAAAGACCATTAACACCGTATAAGGCATGCCATTGCTTTGAACAAATGCTTCAGATTCTCTCTCCTATACAAACATACAGAAATGTATTTTTATCATTTCCCATTTAGCAAGAAGAATGAAACTACTCAAAGTACACTGATTCTCCAAAATTCTTCTGTAAACCTAAAACTGTTAAAACTATTCTGTAAAAAAAGCACATTGATCCAATGCTTCAAAGACATATAAACAAACCCAGCAAGTCTGTTATTTTCCATTTAAGAAAAAGGGAACACATCTTTTAAAGGGGATTATTAGAAAACTGATCCTCTTTATTTATAAATGCATTTTAGAATAATTACAATAAAAATACGTATATTTATATACACAAATAGGTGATCCATACCTACAGTGTGTCCAAAGAGACTTCTTACTCCAATCACTAACCCCTCAGCAAATTCTTCAGGGCCTTGAACAGCACCCTGACCAAAAAAAAAGAAAAGAAAAAAGAGAAAAGTTTGCTATTTAAAATTTAAATAATCTTAAGATTTTTCATCTAATATTTCAGGGTTTCCGTGAAGACAGAGAATCTGTAAACATCCACAAACACAGTGATACCAGTTTTCACCCTCTAACTCAAATACTGCCAGAGAAATACTGTGTTGTCTTGTTAAACCCTCACTACTTAGGGTTCCTGAGTTCCTCCACCCAATGGAGGTAAACAGGTTAGAGGAAAGCTTGAATACAAAATGAAGTCAGCTTTTCTTTTTATTTATTTATTTATTTGACAGACAGAGATTACAAGTAGGCAGAGAGGCAGGCAGAGGGAGAGAGAGAAAGCAGGCTCCCTGCTGAGCAGAGAGCCTGATGAGGGGCTCGATCCCAGGACTCCGGGATCATGACGGGAGCCGAAGGCAGAGGCTTTAACCCACTGAGCCACCCAGGCGCCCCTGAAGTCAGCTTTTCTTATCCCCTGAGTCCTTTCCATAGTGGTGAAACAGCCTTGAAATGGTGTTAATGTACCTAGCATTCTTCCTTATAACCATGTGAAATCCTGGAAAATGTGGGCATGTTTTATCGCCCAGACACTAGAAGTGCTCAATTAATTCTACAACAGTCTTTTAAAGTCATCTCACATAATTTTAAATAAATAAATATGATGTTCATGTATTTTGTTATCTGAACATTATTCAATTCCCAGATACACTTATTTGTCACTGAAAAAATAGAGTAACAATAATAGAATAACAATTCTGTACCTATACTTAAAATAAATAAAAGACCAATACCTGGAAGGGTTCATAGAAAAAAGCTTCAACTCCTTCAGACAGACCTCTAATTAATCCAAATGGGTTTCCAAGCACATCTAAGCCCAATACAAGGACATACATCTGTTTCAAGAACTAAAGAGAAAAAAAACGTACAGTAAGTCCTTTACTACTCTTGTAAGAAACCATATCATGATGCCTCGGGAAGAAAGGAGAGTACTGACTACATGAGATTGTTAAAGGAAATCAATGCAGAATAACCATAACTATATCCATTAACTGATCTTTCACTATGTGCTAGACATTATGCTAGTCTGCCAGTTATCAGCTATGTAACCTTGGACAGGTCAGTTAGTCTCTATAATAGGGCCTCAGTCTTCTCATATAGAAAATGAGAGGTAGATTACACTGACTTTGCATGGCTAAGTACACATATTAAATGAACATATAATTCAATAATAGTTATTTTTAAATTATTTTTTACTTATTTTTATTATTATGTTACTATCACTATTACTATGAAACTAGATGGGGAAGTAATAAATAATCAAAACAAAACACAAATGAAAATACATCCTTATTTGAACACATAATAACCATAAAGTCTATCTATACTGTAGGAGAAAAGACCTTCCAGCAGAGGCAGGAAAGGGTACCGCCGCCCTGAAGTTCCATGGTGCAGCAATGGTACCCTACCACCCTGAAAACAACTACTACGCGCCTCTGCATCCAATTCAAGCCATGGAGTAACTGAGGCGTGGAAAAGAACCTGGCCTAGAATTCTTCTCCTGACTCTGTTAGACTGTGCTGAGAAACTGGAGACATTTACAAAATAAGTGTGATGCCTCCTACATCAGTATTCTTCCCCAAAGTGGCAAATGTATAATTGCAAAGGAAAAAAGGCACCAGAGGAAAATTTCAAAAACTTTTATACAGAGGGGAAAGAACTAAAGACATAGAAATTAATCATTCAAGAAAACTATGAAGTAATGAGAATGCAAATTGAAGTAAATTAGATAAACAATTTTGCACAATGTGCCATCACATACAAATGTTTTGTCTGATACTTTATGACGTATATTCCTTGTTAGCTACTATGATTGGAAATTACCTGTTCACTGTAATGTCTAACAACACTCCACATGAGCTGATCTCTCTTGTAAAACTGATACCGAAGTTCATAATAAGCAAGTCTGGGAGGAGAAAGAAAGATTCAAAGGCATGATGATTACATTCTGAAAGAAAGAGCCTTAAAATTTCAATGATAAATTAATCATTGCTAATCTTTCACAGTTCGATTTGTAGATCTGCCACATATATTTTATGTTTGAGATCTTCATATCATGGTAACAAAACTACTGTAAAAGTAGCACACTCTCGGGTGCCTGGGTGGCTCAGTCAATTAAGCATTTGCCTTAGGCTCAGGTCATGATTCCAGGGTCCTGGGATCGAGCCCTGCATCAGGCTCCCTGCTCAGCAGAGAGCCTGCTTCTCTCTCTCCCTGTGCCTGCCGCTCTGCTTACTTGTGCTATCTCTCTGTCAAGTAAATAAATAAAATCTTAAAAAAAAAAAAAGTAGCATTCTCAGACAAGTCTTTCATAAATACACAAAGAGTAAAAAGGTTGAAAAACTCAACCATAATCTCATCATACAGTGGGTTTTTTAGTTTTTTTTTCCTTGACATTTTCCCACTTTGAATTTTCTTTTCTAACCAATTCAAAAATATTTAAAACATTTTGTATGCATTTTTACACTCAATATTGTGAATAAGTATTTCTCTAGGTTTTTAAAATTCTATGTAACCATTTTTAATGGATTCTTAGCATTCATTCATGTGGAAGTGTCATAACAAAACAATTCTCCCACTGTCAGACATTTCTAAATCTTGACAATAATAATTAGGACTGCCATATGTAAATTTTGAATATAACTCTTTGTTGTATTTCATGATTATTTTTTGGACTGAATTCCCAATAAAAGACTTACAAAGTTAAAAACTACTAAAAAAACATTTGAGGCTTTGAGATATGTATCAGTATATATAGATAAAGATATATAAAATCTTTCCACTCATACAAATAGTTAAAAATTCCTATTTATTAGACCCAACCCTCTCTAGTTTGATTATTCATATTTTGAAATCTTTGATAATTTGCTTTAATCTGCATATATTATGTGATAAATCATAAAGCTGAGCATTTCAAATATCTATCACCTGCTGTATCTTCCCTTTTGCAAATTCTCCCTTATTGTCTGCTAGCAATTATGGCACTGGAATCTTCTTTTTTTAAGATTTTATTTATTTATTTGACAGAGAGAGACACAGCGAGAGAGGGAACACAAGCCAGGGGAGTGCAACAGGGAGAAGCAGGCTTCCTGCCACCAAGCAGGGGCTGGATCCCAAGACTCTGGGATCATAACCTGAGCTGAAGGCAGCCACTTAATGACTGAGCCACCCAGGTGCCCCGGCAATGGAATCTTTAGGTTTGTCTTATCAATGTTTAATATTAAGACTATCAATCTTGTCTCTGTCATACTCGTCATTATATTTTCCCAATTCATTTTGTAATTGTTTCCACTGATTTTATTTTGTGAAGTGTTTAATTGTTATGTAGTCAAATCTATCTTGTATTTTCCACTGCAGGTTTTCCCATTGCTTTTATACTGAGAAGACTTCCTTTACTCGAGATTTGTCAATTAACATTGATATTTTCCTCAGTCTTTTTCATCTGAATTTTATATTTAATCTTCCATCCCTATGAAATTTGATATGTATAAGGTGGAAATAATACAAATGGGTTTTTTTCCTCCAAAGGAACTACTTGTTCCAATATAATTGCTCAATATTCAATTCAATAAACATTCACTGAATTCACATATGTGTAGCACATGTAAGTATTCTCAGATTAAATGTTACAAAGAGCTATTTTCTACACTTTTCCATACAATTATACTGAAATCTCACCATACTGCTACATATTTCTAAATATAAGTCTGCTTTAAAACATGGTCAATTTATAAGCTACTACTAAAATAAGTCTTTTTATTCTATATTCATGTATTATCAACATTGAGTAACTGAAGAAAATATAAAACTCTTTAAGAGTAAAATAAGCATTATCTAAAATGCATAATTAGAAAGGGGCCAAGCTTCAAATATGGTGAGAAATAGCTTTTTCTAAGCTAACATTCTAGCCCACTTGGGCAGAAGTAATATTCAGAAACAAACCTTGGTAGAAAACCTTCCCCATCTACTTTATCATAAATCTTACTTGAATATTAGGTCATCCACATCAGTCAGAGTAGCACCTATGCTTTTCAATAGCAGATTGACAGAATGAATTGCAATCATTTCCTGTTTTTCTTTGTCTGACTCTTCACCTCCACTACCCAAGGACAGACTTAAATGCAACTAAAAGAGAAATAATGTTTCATAAATAAAAGCTAAAAACAAAAACAAAACTTTACATACACAGGAATCAGATCTTCCAGATACAAACAGATGCTATATCTTTCAGAGTCCTAAAGAAAGCCATTGTTTGTTACTCTACACACCACACAGGATAACTCACTAGTACCTGATTCTCACATTTGCTTTTTGATATAATTCAAATTAGTCTGTTTCAAAGAACTAAAATTTTATCTAAAGTGTATAAAGACCATTGTGCTTATATGGAGGGGCTCAAAACACTTTACAAAAATAGTATAATCATTTTAAGAAGAAAAACATGTCAACTGGCATACAAAACATGTCTACCAGTCAAAATAATTAATAATTTATTTTCATCCAACTAAGGTAAATAATTTATGGCAATAATTAATAATAACAATTATAATTATACAATAATAAATAACGACATGACAATTATAGCAACAATTAGCACGCTGTTAAATAAATTTTTAAAAAGTAATAAGGTTTCAGCCTCCACAGACTCCTTAACTCAGTACCGAAGCACGGGATTTTCACATTCCCATTTAGCTTCTACTTTGTGCTGTATTGTCGATAGTACAATAGTGGCAAAAGACAAAGGCAGAAGGTAGTCTATAAAGGCAAATAAATGAGATGACTCTCCTTTCTTATTCTGCATTTTACCTAATCAAGGTAGAGCTCAACAGAGGAGACGTGGGGTAAAATCAGGAAAGCCTGGTTTGGGGTTTTGTTCTTTTGATGTGGACTTCTGCCCACTGCAGAGCCAGAGAGTATACAGATCCAGGAAAGGTCAGCTTGGGTGGACAGAGGTCCAACCTCTCCCTACGGCAAAGTCACCATGGAATAAGAAAACAACTACAGTTCATGATCTTAATTACTCAACCTCATGGTGTAATTCCTAACATGTGTAAAATCATGAATCAAAGATCTTTAACACTCCCCTAAGATTATAAAATCCAAGAAGTCATTTTATACATTCCAGAGCAACTTTGATAGTAGGCATTTAGCAAATATTTGTTGAAGGTATTGTTCAAACTCATAAGTGATTTTCACTTAATAATGAAAGAGAAATTGTGTATAACCTACTACATGAAATGATAGAAATTTTAAACCTTACACTATAAATATGCCTAATAATACCAAAGTAGTATATCAATTTAAAATAATAATTTAATTCCATTTTATAAATTAATTTACTTCACCAAAAGGATTGGTGTATGCAATTGAAAATTATGTGCTGTGAACAGTTTTTGAGAAAGTAAAGGATCATCAATATTTTAGAGTTACTTAATTGTAAATCTGGCCCATTACACAAGTGTAGAGAGTTATGGTTGGTGGCATTTGTGAATTTACTAAGCAGTCACCTCTTCCTATAAAACCTAGAAAGAACAACAAAAGGAGAAAAGTAAATGGGTTCATAAAGTACAAAATCAGGCAAGTGAAAGGTATCCAATTTTCCACTCCCTTAGTTACAATCAAATTTTGGAAGGGTGAAAAACACCACATCAACAGTATAATACCTACTTCAGCGTTTTCACATTCTGGTTAGGGCACCCATTATAGCTCTCTGTTCAGACAGTGATAGTAGTTACAAAGTGCAACCAAAACATTAAATGTTGGTGAACACTTCTTCGCTTAATTAAGAAATGCTTTTGTCAGCTCCTTCCTTGAATAAAGGGGTTATTAATTCAAGACTAGAGAACATGCTCTGACGGTTTCTCTGTGGGAATTATGGTTGTACATATGTTACAGGGAATTGTCTTAATTATTTCAATTAATCAAACAAAATTCCCACCAAATATCTGGTGCAAATTAAAACACACATTTAGTGTAAACCTGGCGATTTGTAGACCTGTACCCCTGGGGATAAAAATATATGTTTATAAAAAATAAAATTTAAAATAAATAAATAAATAAATAAATAAAACACACATTTATACACAGAGCCTTTAAAAATCTTATAATTCTGCACAATTTTAAAATAATAATTATAACAAACCTTAACAGGAGAAATATGGAAATGTTCAAAAAAACTAAGAACTGACATATCAGTCATTGAAGTCTCCATTAACTCTGTATTTAGAGCATCAATATCTTGTTGGATTAACTTTGTCTGAAAAAAAACGAAATCAAGAATTAGTATTTTAATTTTTTTTCTCTAATGAGTTCAAGGAATGGCTACTTTTTTTTTTTAGTTTATAATTTTCCCAAGAAATAAAAATTGTTACCCGTTTTCTTTCAGCTTCAGGGTCCGTTGATGGGGTAAACAATGCAATAATAGCTCCTAGAAACCCCTGATCAACTTTCAAGGCCATTTCCTGAATGAGGACCATAAAATACCTGAGGAAAAAAATTTTTTAAAAGACAGAAAAGAGTTTCTATCAAACCTTGTAATTTTCAATGTTAAACTCTGATTTTGGCCAGAAGTCACAAAAAGATTTTTACACCTTCATGTCTTAAAAAAAAAGTGTTACGTTAACAAGATCAAGGTATCCTTAACTGAGCTGTTTTTTTTCTCCCCAGTAGAGATAAGATTTCACTGGTGGTAATACTGCTGTATTGATACTAAGCATTTAAAGTTCCAAATCCTGTATTTATCATGTTACAGAAGAGACAAATACCATTAGATGATAGAGCATGAATTATTCTATTTCTAAGGGCTACAGCAATTGTTCCAAGAGCACATTTCACAAATACATACATCATTTATATTTCACTGGGTATTTTATATTCTAATTGGAATTACAAAGAGGAAAAGTGGGTAAGGAACTTTACACCTTAAAATATAGAGGGACTATTATTATATTAAGTTCAACAAAGAAAATGACTTAACCATTAGTAGATTCATATGTTCAAGTGGAAAAAAAGTTTTACATGGAAGTCAGCCTCACAGGAGTGAAATTTATTTTCAAAATAGATTCTTGTTTTAAATTCCTTTAGTTAAATAGGGTAATCTTTACTTACTTGAACTGTAATACTTTACTGTATTCATTAAATCTTGTGATGACACTCACATCAATGAAAGGTTTGGGCTCTAAGAGGAAGAAAGAAAACAAAAAAAATCAGAGGAAAAAATCAAGCTTTATACTAGATCAAAATAATGTCCACTTAATTTTTAAAATAGAATGTCTCAATTTTTTTTCTTTTTTTTTTTACCTGAATCCAAAGCAATAGATTTTGGAGGAGCCACAGGATGAAATACAACAGGAAACATTGTACCTGGTAACTGACTATCAACCTTAAAAAAAAAAAAGAAAGAAAGAAAGAAAAGAAAATAATTCAGCAGTATTTGAAATAATGTAATAACTTTTAGTTTTAGAGATAACATTATAGAAGAGGCTACTAATTTCATCAGAATTAAATATTTGCATTGTATATGTGGTGCTATTAGAAGTTTCACTTTAAAACTAAAATTCATACATATGCCAGCAAGGGCAACCTTTTTTTTTTTTTTTTTTTTTTTAAGATTTTATTTATTTATTTGACAGAGAGAAATCACAAGTAAGCAGAGAGGCAGGCAGAGAGAGAGGAGGAAGCAGGCTCCCTGCTGAGCAGAGAGCCCGATGTGGGGCTTGAACCCAGGACCTGGGATCATGACCTGAGCCGAAGGCAGCAGCTTAACCCACTGAGCCACCCAGGCGAAGGGCAACCTTTTATGTAGGGAAATATTTAATTTCCTCCTAAGTGCATTAACACTGTGCAGCATATACACTATTAATCAAAATATTTGTGCTTATGGATCATGTGAGATTTTGACAGTTTATAATTTAAGTAAAATGTAAGTGGAAAAAGGATATGAAATTAGAAAGAAGAAAAAGAATAAAAATGTCCTAAGTAGTATTTAGTAGTTAAAAGGAAGAGAGGAAGGGAAGCAAGAAGGGAGCAAGAAAGCAAGCGGACAAAAATGTTCTCCAATGTCCACTCCTATGTAGAATGACAGGAGAAAATCTTATTTTGGGATCCCATGACAAATTCAAAGGAATTATTTAAAAATAACAACTTCAAGGGCGCCTGGGTGGCTCAGTGGGTTAAGCCTCTGCCTTCAGCTCAGGTCATGATCTCAGGGTCCTGGGATCGAGGCCCACATCGGGCTCTCTGCTCAGCAGGGAGCCTGCTTCCCTCTCTCTCTGCCTGCCTCTCTGCCTACTTATGATCTCTCTCTCTGTCAAATAAATTACAAAATCTTAAAAAAAGAATAAATAAAAATAAAAATAATTTCAGTGCAGGAAAACACTCTTGCAGGCCATCTGGTTAAATTAAATAGTCTCAACAGTCACAATCTTTGGGACACTAAGTATAGAGAATCCACAGGATACATGGGAAAAGGGAATAAATATACAAACAAAAAGAAAAAAACAGTTTACAATGTATGCTAGAGTCTTGCAGAAAAATTTTTACCCCCAGGTTTCCCAAAGGGATTAGGTATACTTATTAAACTGAAAATGACAATGTTACCTGAAGCCAGTACAATCTGGCTCTTAAACTTCTCTGGTGAGGAGATTGCTTAAACTCAATCTGAATCCCTGATAAAAAATCTCGCTTTATTGGGCAATGAACAGGGAGGCGCATTTCCATGGGAACTTTATCAAAATTGACCTGGGGAAAAAGCACATATGTTTATGATGAGTTGGTATTAGAAGGATAGCCCCTTTTAAATACCCATTTACTCACAAATTGAAAGGAGAAAACATTTTAATCTCTATGTCCCACCAAAAGATCTGCCTTAAGGTGATCTACAGTTGAGATCTTTGAAGCAGAATCATCAGTTTTCCACCAAAATGATGAAGAAAACAAGAAAACAACTGAGGAAATTTCCAATTATATAAACTGCAGTTTAAGAAAATAAACCATGTTTCGTATTTTTAAAAAAATCTCAATAATAATGAGTAATTCTAGGTAATTCTTAAATTTTGTTCTAACAGAGTTAAACAATGAATAGTTAATAGCTTATTTATGTCAGTTTGTTTTCGTTTGAGTATGGCCAACCTTTATAGGGATGAGGGTTGGGATGGGGAGCATATCTGGTAATCAATCCAAACTCAACCATTAAACATCAAAGAATAACTACAACTGTGTAACTGAACCAAAGCAAATGAGAAATGGCAGTCAAGCTTCTGGGGTCTTCTTAGGGCAAAAGTGACCTTCAACTGCAATACCGTAAGGGCCTGCAGAGAGTACACCTATATTTGTGACATCTACCCAAGTCCAACAATCATTCACATTTAATGAACTTAATTGAACGGATTTTCTACAGATTTTTCATTACTGAAATAAGTAATTTTGCACAGACTTTATTTACCAATATATATTGGTATCATTCAAAACAGAATAAAAGTTCCAATAAGCAATATTAATTTCTGCATAATCTTACTGAAAACAAGTTCCATGAAACTGTCTTATAAACAGAAGAAATTACAAAAATGCAAAAGGGAAACATTTAAATCATGTTTCACAGTATATGATTTAATAACATATTTTGATTTAAAATGTACTAATGATTATGAGTCATGTCAATCCTACTAACAACTAAGAGTTCATTTGCTATAAATTAGTTTCTGCACACACATTTTTACTTGGATAAAATTTTGCACACAAAATTTTACTCTAAATTTTCCTTACTTATTATGCACCGATGAAATACCAAAACATATATATGTATGTATATATATATACATACATATATATGTTTATATATATATAAATATAAAAACCAAAACAAAAAAATTCTGGTATACCTCAAAATTATTATCTAGCTTAATCCATCCATGGTCTTTTGATACTTGATATTTTTTATAGGACTGTTCCAGCAACATTATCTGCTTTTGACTAAAAGGCTTCCATTTCTGCTTTGGTTTCATCTCCCAAACAACACCAGAACTAAAACAATTCACAAAGAAAATTAAATTAGTAGTATATATTAGGCTTGCTGGAATTGTCATTCAACCACAAATTATTACAACTATAAACCTTCTATGAAAATTATACAAGATATTTTTTAAGCAGCAAAATACACCTGTATTATAAAAGTACATAAGGAAAAGGGGCAGGGGAAATGTTCTTCTCTCACACATTCACATCAATCTATTAAGGAACTCAAACTTTTTTCATAAAAAGCCTTATAGTAAATATTTTAGACTTAATGTCTGAGACAAAATTGAGGTTAAGTAAGTGCTTAAATAACAAGAGAAAAAAATTGCACAAATTTTTCTAATTGACCAGATTCAAAATATAAAAACAACTGAGTACAAATTTTATTTTATTTTATTTTTTAAAATATTTTGTTTATTTATTTGACAGAAAGATCACAAGCAGGCAGAGAGGGGGAAGCAGACTCCCTGCAGAGCAGAGAGCCTGATGCTGGGCTTAATCCCAGGACCCCGAGATCAAAATTTTTTAAAATTTTTTATAATTGACATATAATTTGGTATAATTGACATAGCATTAATTTCAGGTACACTAATGATTTAATATTTGCATATATTGTGAAATGATCATCACAATAAACCTAGTTAACAACTGTCACCATACATACTTACAAAAAATTTTTTTTTAACCTTTCTCGGGGTGACAACATTTCATTTCATTATTAGGGCTCAAAGTCAGTATTCATAGAGGCTATTCTTTAGTCACTTCAAACTCAGCACTGGCTTCTCAATACACAATAAGTGAGCAGTATGGGTAACATCTGTTGACCCATTAAGAGCCAAGGAAAACCACTCAAAATGATTTGCCTTATTTTTAATTGACTATTGATGTTGCTCTGAATGTCCTCAGTTCTTCAAGCAACTATTTTCACAAAAAGGCTAAGGGTTCTAAGTTTATTAACTCTGGACACCTCTCTTCAGCTGCTACATTCAGGTGATTCCAATTACCTCACCATTGGTAAAGATGTTCCTTGCCTGGCTAACAGATGAGTCATTCAGGGTTTTTTGGTGGGTTTTTTTTTTTTTGGTTTTTTATTTTTGTAAAGAAAGTCTGTTGTATGAGTTATTTTTTCTTAAATTTTTAAATTTTTCTGGCCATTCCTTTCCTGTGAGGTGGGTATATTGTGACAAGTGCTTAGTTTGGAAATTTCAATATTCTTTTAGCACAGGTAAATATTCTTTTATTTTTATTTTTTGTTTTTTTTTTTAAAGACTTTATTTATTTATTTGACAGAGAAAGATCACAAGTAGGCAGAGAGAGAGAGAGAGAGAGAAGCAGGCTCCCCACTGATCAAAGAGCCTGATGCGGGGCGCGATCCCAGGACCCTGAGATCACGACTTGAGCCAAAGGCAGCAGCTTAACCCACTGAGCCACCCAGGTGCCCCTGTAAATATTCTTTTAGCACAGGGTCATTACATAATAGAATAATGCTTTGCCATTTCATTTAATAACTAACTGTGACCTGGAAGAGAGATACTCAAAGTCCACTTTCTCTACTTCTTTTAACATGATCAGTATGCATTAGTAATAAAAAACAAAAGTTTCAGGATAGTTATATGTGTGGTAATCTACAATCTCGAGTTATTTTTCCTTTGTTGTGTGCTAAGCAGCAGTACAAAAGCAGCCACAGATATTTAAAGAAATAAGCAAGGCTGTGTTCTAATAAAGCCTTAGTTATGGGCAACAAACTCTGAATTTTGTATAATCTTCATGCATTACAAAATACTATTTTCTTTCAATTTTTTCCAACCATTTAAAAATGTAAAAAATTCTTAGACTGAAGTCTCTAAGAAACAGGTCATCAACTAGATTGGGCTCACAGGCCATACTTTGCTGATCCCGGATTACGGAAGACTGTTTGCATAATGATAAAATACAACCCCATAATATTTTAACATAGTTTGTTGGTATTAATCAATGACACGGTTAACAATGTCCTCACTATATTATGTATTTAATCAATTAAGATAATGAATAAAATATCTACTATAAATTATATAAATCTTGGGCTGCCTGAGTGGCTCAGTGGGTTAAGCATTCAACTCTTGATTTTGGCTCAGAACATGGTCTCAGGGTTGTGAGATCGAGCTCCAAGTCAGGCTCTGCACTGGGTGTGGAGACTGCTTAAGTTCCTCTCTCTCCCTCTCCCTCTGACCCTCCTCTCTCTCTAAAATAAATGAATGAATGAATGAATGAATGAATAATATAAATCCAACATCAATTCATAACAAAAACTCTTCAACAAATTAGGAAGAAAGGGGGGGAACCTCAACCTGAAAAAGAACATCCACAAAAAACCTACAGTTAACATCAGACTTAAGAGTGAGAAACTAGATGCTTTCTTACTAAGACCAGGAACAAAGAACAAGGACATCTACTCTTACCACTCTTATTCAACACTGGGAGATCCTAGATAATGCAATAAGTTAAGAAAATAAAAGGTATACAGATTAGGAAAGAAGAAATAAAGCTGTCTTTGTTCTCAGATGACAGGACTGTCTATGCAGAAAATCCTAAAGAATCAATAAAAAAAAATTCCTGCAACTAATGTTTCAAGATACAAAGTTAATATACAAAAATCAATTGTGTTCTTACATATCAGCAATGAACAACTGAAATTTGAAATTAAAAAGATAATATTTATATTAGCACCAGAGAAATGGTGCTAATATAGAGAAATGTTCATACTTAGGTATAAACAAAATCTAACAAATTTGTACAGAATCGATATGAGGAAAACTAGAGAAGTCTGATCAAAGAGATCAAAGATCTGAATACAAGGATCTTTGTACACCGTATGAAGACTGAATAATGTCAAATGTCAGTTCTTTCCAAGTTGATCTACAGCTTCGAAGCAATCCCAACCAATACCCCAGCTAACTGATAAACTAATTCTAAAGTTTATATGGAAAGGCAAAAGACTCAAAATCGTCAACATAATATTAAAGAAGAAAAGTGGGAGGAGTGACACTACCTGACTTCAAGATTACCACAAAACTACAGAAATCGAGACAGTGTGGTATGGGTGAAAGAACTGACAATCACACCAAGCGAATGAAGGGTCCAGAAATAGACTCAAACAAATGCAGGCAACTGATTCTGAAAAGGAGCAAAGGCGGGGCGCCTGGGTGGCTCAGTGGGTTAAGCCGCTGCCTTCGTCTCAGGTCATGATCTCAGGGTCCTGGGATCGAGTCCCGCATCGGGCTCTCTGCTCAGCAGGGAGCCTGCTTCCCTCTGTCTCTCTCTCTGCCTGCCTCTCTGTCTACTTGTGATCTCTCTCTCTGTCAAATAAATAAATAAAATCTTAAAAAAAAAAAAAAAAAAGAAAAGGAGCAAAGGCAATTCAATGGAAAAAGTACAATCTTTTCAACAAATGGTGACAGAACTGAACATGCAAAAAAAAAATTAATCTAGACCTAGAACTTACAGATTTTACAAACACTAACTCAAAATGTATAATTATAGACCTAAATATCAAACACAAAAGTATAAAATCCAGCAGGTAACACAGGAGAAAATGCACGTAACTTTGCATTTTTTTGACTTCTACACTACAACTCCTACAGCACAACTTAGGAAAGGAAATCCGCCCCCCCCACCCCGCCCCGGTCTCATTAAAATTAAAAACCTCTTCTGTGTGAGAGACACTGTTAAAAGAATGAAAAGACAACCAAAGACTGGGAGAAAATATTTGCAAAATACATATCTGATAAAAGACTTAATTCAATGATACAAAGAACTCTTGAAATTTAATAAGAAAATGAAAAATTTAAAAATGGGCAAAAGACCTGAATCTCCCCAGAGAAGATATTCTGATAGCAAATAAGCATTTGAAAAGATACTCAACAGCACATGTAATTAGGGAATTGCAAATTAAAACAATAAAGACGTATCACTACATCCCTGTTAGAATGGCCAAAATTTGAAACACGGACAACACCAAATGCTGACAAGGATGTGGGGCAATGAATGCTCACTCACGCATTCCTGGTGGAAATGCAAAATGGTGCAGCCGCTTTGAAAAACAACTTGGCAATTCCTTACAAAACTTAACATAATCCTACCATAAAATCCAGCAATCACGCTCCTTGATATATACCCAAATGAGATTAAAAACTTCTGTCTACACAAAAACCTGCCTATGAATGTTTATAGCAGCTTTAGTCATAAATGCCAAAACTTAGAAGCAACCAAGATGTCTTTCAATAGGTGAATAAACTGGCATATCCAGACATGAGATAGTATTAAGTGATTTTTTAAAATGAGTTATTAAGCACAAAAAGAACATGAGGAAACTTAAAAAAATATTGCTAAGTGAAAGATGCTTATCTGAAAAAGCTACATACATATGATTCCAATGATATGACATTCTGGGAAAGGCAAAACCTAGGGACGATAAAAAGATTAGTGGTTTCCAGAGGTTCAGGGGGAGGGAGAAAGGGATGAAAAGGTGACACACAGGTGACTTTTTATGATACTGAAACTATTCTATAGAACACTGTAATGACAGTTGTATTATCCAATCGTCAAACCTATAGAATTTATAACACTAAGAGCAGACATAACAAACAACATCAACACTGGACTTTAGATAATAATAAGGCATCAACATTAGAACATCGACAGTAAAAAATGTACCACACTACTTCAAGATGTTAATAATAGGGGAAAAATGCAGGGCATATGGGAACTTAAGTACGTTACAGCCAATTTTTCTGGAAACCTAAAACTGCCTAAAAAGTAAGTTTATCTTTAAAAATTACATAACTGATTTACTTTCCCTCAGTACACATCCTCACTGAATGTGTATTAAATGCTTACTGCATCAGAAAAAAGATAACCAAGTTCTTTCAGATGAATTTTAAAGTCCTTATGAATAAGGACCAGTCTGACAAAATGTAATAACATATGTAATATTAAAGTAAAAATAAGTTATATCAAAGAACAGAGTGAAGAAATTGAATTTATAGGACTTAAAAATTATTTTCATATTTAGGTTAAAAATACTATAAAATTCTCAAGTATATAGCCAAAAGAATATATTTCTCATGTAAACACAAATATATTAATATTATATCAACATTATATTATATACCCTTTATTTTTTATTATATATTATATTAGGGTATATTATATACCCTTTTTTTAAAAGATTTTATTTATTTATTTGACAGAGATCACAAGTAGGCGGAGGTGGTGGGGAAGCAGGCTCCCGCTGAGCAAAGAGCCCGATGCAGGGCTCAATCCCAGGACCCTGGAATCATGACCTGAGCCAAAGGCAGAAGCTTTAACCCACTGAGCCACCCAGGCACCCCAGGATGTATACCCTTTATAGAACTCTTAATCCATCAGGTGTTGCATAAAGTATGTTACATTTATGATCTTTTTATTGACTTAATGTTTTACTTCACTAAACATGATTATTGATATTGACACTATGATGGTTATACATGGGAACATGGTAACCATTCTATCCATCAGTCTCCAAGAAAAGGAGTCTTTTAGCAAAGTTAGTGAGATTTAAAAAGTCAAAATAAATAAATTCAAATAGTTTTCTTATACAGATACAAGCAGAATCAGAGCAAATAACTGATTCCATCACTATTAAAACATTCTAAATAACCGCCCATTAAAAACTATGGATCCATGTCAAATACTGCCTCCTCCATGAATATTTCCTCCAATTTATCTGACCCACTCTGTTGGCTTCCTCTAATCCAGGCCAGTTTCTTCAGTCTCTACTGCACAAAACAACTTAATTGTTTCTATCTCTGTACTTCCATTGCATGTTTATATACTTCTTTGTAGCATTTCTGTTATCATAATTCATCAAAACAATACATACCAAAAACAAAGAAGCAAACCTCTTTTTTCTCCACCAAATGATGATGAATACAGTAAGGACAGAGGCATTATCTTAGTCATCTTTCTATCTTAGGGGCTTTTCAATTAGCAGTGAAAAAAAAAACTATTCATAAGTTATGCTGAAAGAGTATAAAAATTCAGAACAGCTATTTACTCTCAGTAAACTTGATATTATGAACTCAGTGTTTTTTAAAGATTTCTGACGCCCCATCTTCCTTCTTCCATACCTGGTTATCCCAACATATGAAACTTCCTGTTTGTTTTCATTGTTAACCAGGGAAAGCCCAAGACTATGGAGAGAAAAGGTTATTTCATGATCGGCCTGCTCCATTTCTTCTGCCTGCAGTGCTTTGGAAACCAAGGCAACATCATCGGTGAAAAGCAACACTCTCTGGCGTCCATCTAGGAATGATACCCAGTGTATCTGAGTATTTGCATCATAGGGAAACTGGCCACATTCATCCTGGGGAAAAGAAAGACTATATTAAACCTATAAGCAGTAAGTTTTTATTACATAAAGTTAAACCTCAGTATCTGAGAACATTTAGAAAAGTTTAAAAAACATGACAATAAATTGGAAAGCTAACTATCAAAATGACATAAATTAATTAAAGTTGTAACATATTTTAACTCACCAATGCTTTCAAACAATAACAAACATTAATAGTGCTTTGGTTTTTTTGTACCCTTGACTGCTCCAAGGGCACTCAGCAGGAACAAGAGTACCCTGCAAGGGCACCTGGTCCTAAGATGCTTATTTGTCTTCAAGACGGAGAGGTTCTTAAGTTTATTAGAAGAGTAACCTCACATAAAAATAACCTAGTTTATTTTTATGTTTTAATAACTTACAACACTGCAAATATTTCTATAAGACACACCATATAAAACTATTATTTGTACTTAGTGTGTACTGTTTTGTAAAGCCTTCATGGCTGAAGGTCTCATATAGCACTAAAAATATAAGACTTGATTTGGTCAGTGTTTTTAGAGACTGAAATGATGATTTCCTCCTCATTCTGGGCTATATAAATATAAGAGTTCATTTCAACAAACAGTACAAAGACCTACTATATACTTTTCATTTCATGCTTTCTTGGAAAAAAAGGCAAACAAAGGATTTATCAAGAGAATAGGAACAGCTGAGTTTGGTTGCTGTTTATCATCTGTCTATTGCTTTTTTTTTTTTTAAGATTTTATTTATTTATTTGACAGACAGAGATCACAAGCAGGCAGAGAGGCAGGCAGAGAGAGAGGAGGAAGCAGGCTCCCCGCTGAGCAGAGAGCCCCATGCGGGGCTCGATCCCGGGACTCTGGGATCATGACCTGAGCTGAAGGCAGAGACTTAACCCACTGAGCCACCCAGGCGCCCCTGTCTGTTGCTTTTTTTTAATTGAAGTATGGTTGACACATGATGTTTCATTAGTTTTAGGTGGACACCATCATGATTCAACAACGCTCTACATTATCCTATACTCACCACAAGCGTAGCTAACATCTGTCACCATTCAATGCTATTACCGTACCACTGACAATATTCCCTATGCTGTACCTGTCAGCTCCGTGACTTACTCATGCCATAACTGGAAGCCTGTACGTTCCACTCCCTTTCACCCATTTTGCTCACCCCCCACCGCAATCTCTGGCAAGCACAAATTTGTTCTCTGTATTGATGGGTCTGTTTCTGGTTTTGTTTGTTGGTTGGTTGGTTGTTGTTTTTTAGATTCCAGTGTTTAAGTGAAATCATACAGGTATTTTTCTTTCTCTGACTTATTTCTCTTAGCATAGTACCCTCAAGGTCCATCCATGTTTTCGTAAATGGCATGAACACACCATTTTTAAGACTGAGTGAATGGAATATTACTTTGTCATATCATCATATTCTATTTAAAGTTTTTGCTTTGAATTATAGTTGTATAGAAATTAAAATCAACAACTTTGCTTTCTTTTTACTTGTTTGCCTCCTAAATCCTTACTGCCTCTTCATGCTTGTAACGTTCTGTGTTAGTTTGGTTAACACATATCTTTTGTAAGTAGCATATATTTAGATACTGTTTTCTAACTTAATCTGAGTATTGTCTTTTAATAGGAGAATTTAAACCATTTTCATAACTGATGGGAAGTTAAACCATCATAATTGATGGGAAGCATGGTTTAACAGAATAAGTCCATGGACCTGGTTTTGAATTTTATTTTATTTATTTTATTTTTTATTTTTAAAGATTTTATTTAATTATTTGACAGACAGATATCACAAGTAGGCAGAGAAGCAGGCAGAGAGAGAGGGGGAAGCAGGCTCCCCGCTAAGGAGAGAGCCAGATGCAGGGCTCAATCCCAGGATCCTGGGATCATGACCTGAGCCGAAGGCAGAGGCTTTAACCCACTGAGCCACCCAGGTGCCCCCTGGTTTTGAATTTTAACCAGCAATTCTGAATTCTGATCATAAGAATTAGTGATAATATGCAGAAAGCATTAACACAGAAGATAGATTCAATAAAAGGTACTTGCCACTTGTTACATACTTCCTTAAGTCTCCTTTCTTTAAGAGCAAAATTGTCTTTATTTTCGTTTTCTCAATTGCTTAAAATTTTCTTACCAATGATTTTAGTTCTACTAATTAATAGTTTTTAAAAAACAAAAACTGTAATCTGTACTTCTGTAATTAGAATTTAAGATTAAATGGTATATTTATGGTATGAACAGAATATATTGTTTCCCTACTCCACTTCTACTTCATTTGGGCATGTCTTTTTATTTCACCATGCATTCTTCTATTTCATAGCTGTTACAGCTTTGTAACTTAGTTGAGGATGCAAGACATAAACTTGGAAAATTTCTTGTGGTCCTCCTGTAGTAAAAGAAGTTTCAGGGGTATAATCACCTTCTGATTCTACAGGATAATTCCACATTTTTCTCCTGAGCTATTTTTTTCATAAACCCCGTGTTGCTGGGAGTTTTTTTGTTGTTTTGTTTTTTTTTTTTCCCTGTTCATTCACACTTAATAAGGAAAGATCTGTTCAGACCTAATATTTGTCAATAATGTATGGATTTTCTTTGAACTCCCTCACCATGTCCACTTGGACCTAAGTGGAACTCTGTTCTCAAATAGACTTAGCAAACAAGGGAATGGGCAACTGCCTTGCTTCTAGCTCAGTTTCCAGAATCTGGCAGATTAGCTGCTAACTGAGGCACAATTATCTACTTTTCCTATTGCCTGGTTCCCTGGTTCTCCAAGACCAAATAGAAAAGAAACATTAAAAACCACAATCCCCACATACACTATTCCCAGATTCTTCCTCAATCTGCCTCAGTATACACATCTGAATATCCTCCTCTAGGAGTTCTTTCCCACTTTCTCTCTAGTGTCTATATACTACCACTGGGTGTTGTAGTTACTGAGCAGCGTTAAATGTGACAAGAGGGAAACAATACCAGCACAGTCAGAGACCTCTGCTAGAGCTCCCATGTCTCTGAGCCAAGAAGTAAGAGGATCAGGGAATTTAAGCCTCTGTACCATTTACAAAACTTTGAGTTTTGGTCTTGTAAAAAGTAAAGCACAAGCAAGGCAGTATAGCTCCATCAAATTGTTATGGTGATAATTATTCCAAGAATCTCGTAACAGAGGAACTATCTGATTTTTCAAAAGTGGGTTAAGTCTCTTTTATGGGTATTTCAGAGTGAATAGAGGAGAGGATAATTCAGCCACTACTAGCTGATCACCATTTTAAAGCAAAAGTCAATAAAGTTTTTTTAACAACTGGCATTATCAGACAGCAGAACAGGACACACTGTATGAACTTTTCATAATAGAATATATTTCTATAGAAACAAAAGATCTATATTACTAACATAGGAGCAATTCCTACACTAGAGAAAGGCTGGTAGGTGAATCCTTAAGACCTTCCCAAAGTTTAAGAGCCTAAGAATAACCATTTGATTAAATTAGCTACCTAAATATTATTTTAATAAATTAATTCATTAAATTCCTTCTGTGGGTTAATTTGCATACTGTCTGATTCCTTTAATTAAAATATATGGTCTTCATTGGGAAAATATGCCTAAAAACCTCACAGCCAACAGGGGCATGCATATGTTCAAAATAAAGTTGTTTTTACTTAGCTTTAAAATTCCTTTCTTTAAAAAAAAAAAAGATAGGGGCGCCTGGGTGGCTCAGTGGGTTAAGCCGCTGCCTTCGGCTCAGGTCATGATCTCGGAGTCCTGGGATCGAGCCCCGCATCGGGCTCTCTGCTCTCTTGGGGAGCCTGCTTCCTCCTCTCTCTCTGCCTGCCTCTCTGCCTGCTTGTGATCTCTGTCAAATAAAAAAAAAAAAAAAAAAAATCAAAAAAAAAAAAAAAAAAAAAAGATATATATAAAAAGATACTTCACTGGTCTTTACTTGGACAAGATAAAGCAGGCCTGTTTTTTAAACTGTAAAGAAATTATTTTGACTAATCTAAAATACTGGTATGAACTACTTGCAATCTAAACTCCAAAACCGACCTATTTTGAAAATACTTCCAATTCATTTTTAGTTGAATAAGGACAAACATGACAGTGAGAAGCTGGCCTGTCTGCTTCCTTCGTCACCAGGCCCCTCTAACAGCACTCATTCACGTCACATGATACCTTCAACAGACTGTGTTCTCCGGTATTTGCTGCGTATGTCCAGATAAGTTTTCTGGTACCAGTAGGATCTGCCCAGGCAAAAAGTCGAGCTTCTCCTGGCACCAAGTGCACCTCCTCCTGTGACCCACTGAAACACAACCACCAGAGGGAAGATGAAAACAGCCAGGCCCTTGAGTAACCGAGACCTGTGATTTACAGAGGAGTGGATTGGCACAAAAATCTTCTAAAATTGCCTTTCTTAATAAACAGAACTCTGCCTAAAAATAAGTACCCTAAAATGTCCAATAAACTAACGGCTTAAAGCTTGAGGGATGGGAATATTGCCTTTCTGAAGTTGCAGTGTGCTCCAGACTGATGCGGACCATGGAATTTATTAAAGTAAACAAACTGGCACATCAGGGCTCACCTGCAGGAAAAGCTATAAACAATAAATCCTTTAGCAGCAGTAGAACTTTAAGCACTCAGTGCTTAACTTTATGAATCAAATGCAATAGATAAGAAACATGAGTCTTGGGGAAAATCTAAAATTAGGTCCACACTGTTGCTACTCAAACTGTGATCTATGGAGAAGCAGCAGTCTTACCTGGAGCTTGCTGGAAGCACAAAATCCTGGGCCCTGCCTAAAACCTACTCAATCAGAATCTGCATTTTAACAAGATTTCTGGGAGATTCAAACCATTAAAGTTTAAGAAGTATTAGTCCATATTACAAAAATCTTTCCAGGGAACAACAACAACAAAAGGAACCCAATTAGGTTTCAATCCCATTCTATAATTTTAAATCTCCGAGTGGATTCCAGTCAGGAGAATTAAGAACAGGTAAATCTACAAGGCATTATTTTATATAAAATAATTCTGTATGTAAAAATAACCTTAGGTATATATAAGATTTTACACTTATATAAAATAATGCCTTGCAGATTTATAATAGTAATTCTTGGCAAATATGTAGTATGTATTTTAAGGGTTTAAAACTGTCTGTTATGTCCTTAAATGGTATCATCCAAGTCAAATGACAGCACAAGCAAGAGCAACAAAATTCCTATCATTCCATATTTATATTCAACACCACTACCTATTCATTGTCCTCTCACTGAAGCTTCTACCGCCTCTCCTCAGGCAGGGGACGGGGAGGCGGAAACAGCTTGATAAAGATTTATAGGGAGAGGTTCACAGAACATTTGCAAATGTTGCAAATTTGCAAATTCTTACAATAGAATGATAATGCTTCAACAGCTGAACAGGTTCACAGTTCCTTATATGCAATTCTGAAATTTTAAAAGCTCCAAAAGTTCAAAAATTTTTCTATTAGTTTGGTATCAAACATTTGGCTAAAAAACCTAATCTGAACTGCTGTGAGATGGTTAATAGTTTTGACTTATCCCACTTGATATGAATATTTGTAAGTTTTGCTTCAGGAATATTAATGTACTGGAATATAGAGAACTGTCCCAAAACCTGCTGAGGGTATTAAAATAAACAGCATGTGTTCCATGTTACCATACTAAAACCAGAAAACATGTGAAATGGTAAACACATTTCCCATAGAAAGGACTGTGGGCCTTTCTATGGGACCTCAAAGAAAAACACATAGAAAGGACTATATAAAAAGCAAATGAGATTTCCCATGCACCGTGTTTTTCATACCTCTGTTTGTATGTGAGGACGTCCTGTGATGTGTGGTTTATTACTAGAGCAGGTGCAGATCCCTCATGGTAATCAGAAAAGGTGATGACAGTTGAGTGTTCAGCAGTGTTTACATCCACCAAGATACCCCCATTCTATTGCAGAAAAAAAAATTCTGTTTGAGGCATTGGTTTCACTTGCAGGGACATTTGGAATTTCAATCAGTTATGTAGACACAAAAAGTCTGTTTTCTTAAGTTGTTACTGAAAAGCACACTGGCTCTGATCTCTTACAAATACATGTATAGCACCTTACAAATATATATATATTAGCACCTTCAAATGATTACTGGTAGATTTTCTTTTCCAGTTGAACTTTTTTTTTAAATTTAAATTCAATTAGTAGTAGATTTTATAGCATGTTTTAATAAAATATTTTAAAGCAGATTTTAAAAACTGAAGACATTGTATTTTAAAACATGAAAACATAATAAGAAATTAAACTAAATTACGTTAAATTAAATTAAAAACCATGAAAACATACCAGCTCTTCTAAGCTCAGTAAAGTGCCATTATCCTGTCGGTTATAAAAAAATGGTTTGGAGGATCCTTCATGGCCCACCACTCTCACACAAAGCTTGCCTGACAAATTTTCAGGCCAAAAGGGAAGACACTGAGAAAGTAAAAGTTAATATCAGTCTTAAAACAATATTGGGGTATCAGTAAGACAATGGCTAATTAAGTTTTCAATTCTAAATCTGATCACGATATAATTATTACTAAGTTTCTTAAAATATTTCCTCCACATCTCATGTTAAGATTATTAACAATATAAGGCCTATTTATGAAATCAAAGATACTCCATCAGAAGAACACAGATCTATTAGTCTGTATGCACTTATGGAATAACTGTAATATGAGAAACTAAAGCACTTACTGATTAAGAATGCCTCAAATGTCCTGAATACTTCAAACCTATAATCTTAAAACATCTGCTTTTGTGCATATCCCATTATAATTCCATAATGCACTATGAATTCTTTCAGTGTTATCTTAGCCTAGAAAAACTAGAAAGACAATTGAAGGCAGAGAACACCACAGACCTTGCTGGAAGTCCTAAAATTACCTTCCTAACTGTTTGATCTTAATCAAAGCATATACCTCTCTGAGCCTTATCTGTAAAACTGAGGTTTTAGTTCCTAATAAAATACAAAATGTCCCTCTGTTATACAATACTAGGTAAATCCTATCTCTGAATGAAAATGTTACTATTATCAAACCCACATCAATGATAATGAGCATTTGTATGTTGAGAGATCTTTTTAATTAACACATAATATATTATTGGCTTCAGGGGTACAGGTCTGTGACTCATCAGTCTGACACAATTCACAGCACTCACCATAGCACATACCCTCCCCAGTGTCCATAACCCAGTCACTCTATCCCTCCCCCATCACCCCCCAGCAACCCTCAGTTTGTTTCCTGAGATTAAGAGTCAACAGAGATCATTCTAAGTGCCTTGGAAAGCCCATGACTTTCAGAGCTCTAAATTTATATAACTGGAATCATTCCTCTTAATCTCTTGCTAAGTTTATACACACACACAATTTTGTTTTTGAGGTATACAAAAGAATGGTTCTTTAAGCTCAGCTGGTTTGGTTGAAAACGCAGGCAAATTCAAGCAGGAATGCTCATCTTTGCACCTGTCCTCTTCCCCTCACTCTCTTCACTCCTAAAATCTTGTTGAACCTGCAGTGTTTAGTTCAAATGCCATCTCTTCTATGACACACTCCCTTTTAATCTTGGCTACAATAATGGTGACTTCCATTGACTGTACTGACTTTAGGGAAGTATGAGATTCAATTTCCTTCTCAGTAAAGTGAGGGGGTTGAATTTTAGGAATTTTTTTTTTTTTCCTAAAGATTTTATTTATTTATTTGACAGAGAGAGATCACAAGTAGACGGAGAGGAAGGCAGAGAGAGAGAGAGGGGGAAGCAGGCTTCTCGCCGAGCAGAGAGCCCGATGCGGGACTCGATCCCAGGACCCCGAGATCATGACCTGAGCCGAAGGCAGCGGCTTAACCCACTGAGCCACCCAGGCGCCCCCAAATTTTAGGAATTTTTCAAGGAAACTTTCAGATAATCTATTCAGAAATTCTAAAACCACCTATAACTTTGCATGTATTTTCTTCCTGTATTAATTTATATGAGTCTTAAGCCCTCCAGCAAGATTATATGCTTCTTGAATGCAGAGACATTATCCTAACTACTGAGATAATTCATAGTACATTATCTTTATCTTCATTTCACAATACACAACCATATGTTCTATACATATAGGAAGAACTAGAGATTGGTGTTAGCCCTCTAGACTGGCTGCTGATAAATATTACCAGTACTTTTCTTCTTTTTTTAACATGTGTTTATAGTGCAAAAGCAAAGCCAAGGTTTGCTATCATATTTTTGTATTAAATTTTTATTTTAATTTTAATACAAAAATATGATAGCAAAATGAGTATAACAAAGAAGAATATGTGATTCTTATTTATATGGCCATATTTATTCGTACATTTTAAGAGCCAGTTGTAGTAAAGGAAAATTTTACCTCTGAAGAAGCAATATAGTTCCACTTATTAGTGGGCATTGAGCCATCAGCTGCAATTTCACCAACCTCTAGTTCAAATGATGACTTGTTTGCAATGGTGCAAAAGGGAGTCAGAGTAACTATTCGTGTAAGATTAAAACTGCTCATTTTGATGCTAACACCAACCTGTATGAGGGAAAAAACAAGTGTATAATTTCTCAGTACTTAATACAGTTTCTTTGAAATGTACATACATACACCCCATTCATATATGAATTTCTTAAAATATTTTAAAATAATACTTGTTAAAATAAAGTAACTAATATAAACCATATTCAATTACCACTTATCTTTTCACTAAGAAAAATTTTTGGTTCCTTAATTTGGTTCCCTCAGAAATCAATTCAAGAAATACCAAGACATAATCTAACTAATGATGATTTATAATATTTATTTTATTTATACATTTTATTTTTTAACATTCCAAACATAAATTCTTTTATAATTAGTGAAGAGGCTCAGTTCTACTGCTTTATTGTCTCTCTGTTAATGAACTAATATGAAAATTTCAAAGTGGCAATAAAACAGGTCCACTGGCATCAGATTACTTAAATTTTCACAATCAAATTTAATATTTAAGAAACATTTGGCAGAGAATAATATGGAATGAGGATTCCACTTACTGTCTTAAACTTTTATAAATTCAGGTTTTATCCTGATACTAGTGGCCAGAGAAAATTATAGAGATAACAGTCCTTTACACAATACTTTGAACTCAAATTTCTGAACCCCTTAGAATCTAGCTAGTTTAGTGAACCAAAGAAAATGTGAATGAAATCAGAGGTAAATAAGCAAGCAGAATCTTACCAGGTACTCCATATTGTTGGCAGGACACTTCACACACCCATAACTTCCCACTGTATCCAATGAAAATCCACTGGACCAGGCACTAGTTGAAATTTTCAGTTGTACCTACACCAGAACACATAACCATTATATAAGAAACCTAAAAGACTATATTAATATTTTATTTGAGGGAAAGTTGTTAGATCACTAGAAATTTATTTAGTATCATGGGACACAGAAAAAAATAATCAAAGCCATATGGCCAATGGGTCACAGAACCACAGATATTCTAGAAGCCAAAAAAATAAAACCAGAGTTCCAATCTTCCCATTCACCTATGCAATGACGTTAGTGAATTTAAAGATGTATACCAGTGAGATCCTCTGTTGTTTAAGAAAAAACCACCATAATGTAAACTGGTATTTTCCAGTGTTACACTTAAGATATTGAGCTAACAAATTCTTAAAGTTCTAAAACACAGAGAATTGATGTCTTTAACATTATTCAACAAATGTTACATGAAAAGCATCATGATCAGCAGAATGGAAGACAACAGGACACCACTCCTGTCTTTAATGAGCTCCAACTGAACAGGGAGATAGAAAACACTACTAGTAATTATGATGCAAGACTCAATGTGACTAATGGCTACACAAGTGGTACAAAATGCTATGAAGGGGAGAAGGTAAAAAGTTTACTTCTAGCTATGAGATCTAGATAAAGTTTTATAGAAGAGATCTAATTGTGCTCCTCCATCTACCCAGACCTACTGACTCAAATAGAGGTACAACCCAGAAATATGTTTGAAAAGCCCTCTAGGTGATTCTAATGCAAACTGAAATTTGAGAACCACCGCTCTAAGAGGACATGGATGCAATATCTAGCTCCACTTTAGATAGCTTGAAATCCCTTCACACATGTCATGCCTGAGCACAATGATAGTCAAAGGATGAACAGCAGGTAACCAGAAAAGATATGGCAGACAGGGAAAACATGGGGGAAGAGGCATTCTAGCAGAGGATGTAGCACAGACAGAGGCCCAGCAGTAACTTGGGACAGGGTGTGTTAAGCAATTCCAAGATAGGAATCTACAAAGGAAAAAAGGGACCAGACCACAAAGACCAGGCTTAGGCAGTAGGTTCTCTCTCGGAGGCCTGGCTTAGTGCTTCATACCTAGGTGGGCTCAGTTAATACAAGCCAAGTCCAACTCTTCTACCTTTTGAAATGCTATTTCATCACTGGTAAACTACATAAAATCAAGCTTTCTACCTGACACTACTAAAAGAACAGAAGTAATTCTAAAGGCCATGGAGAAAGGGACAATTCAGCTTTGAGAAACTCTTGCTAGTCCTAACAACCCACTAGATTATGTATTCCTGAAAAGTCTCCTTGGACCTACTTCATACCAGTGGCACTTAGCAAACGGGTAAGCATGGATTTAAAGAAGGCTAATGACTCATGAGTTCCTAGATTAGGAATTTATCTATTTTAAATTGTTATATCAACCAAAACACACCTTATTTTTACTAAAAATGTTCTTCTTCTTGAAAGAGAATAAAATAATATCCCTGAAATCAGCTGGATGTTTCACGTGAATGTCTTCTGAACAATACTGGAGAACTCGAGAAGTCTTGTTGATTAGCCAGTAGGGACTAAAGACAGATAGCACCATCCGGCTGCCAATTCGTTTGACATGTACTGACAAGTCAATTGACATCATTTCTGCAGAGTCAGAGGAAAAACACACAAGAAAGAATTCGGGAAGAGTATCACATATACGGAAATGTCCATTCCAGTTTCTGCCCTGATATTTCATCAGAACTAATTCCATTATTTCTCCACGGATTTTTGAATGTAGAACATCCGCGGCACTGCCTTCTGCTAGCTCAAGAGTTTCCGCTGTTCCCTAAAAGCAAACAAACAAAAACTAAATTTGCTTAGTGATTTTTTAAAAACCTCTGCAATAGCAATATCCATATTTTATACAAGTGCTAACAACCTACCAGATTCAGATTAACTGACAAGTCTTCAACAAAGTACCATGTTTACAGATTATGAATATCCAATAACCACTAATAACTAAAAAGAAAAGACTGTAACATGGCCAAAGGCAGAAACTGTCTTTTGGTCACGAGTAGGCCAACAGCCATAAGTTTTCAAAAAAAAAGTCAGATCTATACCAAAAATCAAAGGACGGATTCAGGAGTGCTGGCTGTTGTCTGTGTTATTAAATGAACCTTTCAACTGTCTCAGCTTCAGCTTCATCTGCTCTTCACACACTATGCCTAGTGATTCTTACATAAAGAGAAGAAGGAAAGTGATATCAAACTATTCTGACAAGCTATCTAAGTAAGGCAGAATTATTTTTAAAATGAATAATCGCCACATAATAAAGCAGGCTTTCTTTTTGAAAGCTTCTCTTGAATAAGTACCATTTAGTTCATTTAATTCATTTTTGTCTTTGCATCTCAGGGATGACTCATTATTAGATAAAGAAAAGAAATAATTTAGGTTCCAACATTTCCAGACTTTTATATTCTAAAATGTTGTGGCATAAGAATATAAAAATATTTATCATACATCAATGCTAAGAAATGTTCCCCATTATTTCTTAGTCAGACTAATTATTTTAAGTTCAACAGAAACCTGGACCAAATAATCATACGATTAACCTAAAAATAAAAACTTTAAAATTAACTTTAGAATAAAGTAAGATGAAGTATTTCCCCATTGGCTTTTTTCTATCTCTTAGCTAATGGAATTTTACTTAATTAATAGAGATTATTATGGCTTTTAACTCACAGCACATGCAGCAAAGTTCAGTGGAAGGGAGCAAAAGAGCCAAATTGCCTAGGTTCAAATCCCAGTCTACAACTTACTAGTTGTGGGTTCTCAGGCCTGTCACTTAATCCCTCTGTGACTCAGTTTCTTCATCTGTAAAATGGACCTAATAATAGTACCTACTTCAGAAGGTTATTGCAAGAATTAAATGTGTTAATACATGTAAAGCACATGGCACAGTGACTGTCATATACTAAATGCTGTATCAGTTTTTGCCGTTATTAATATTAAAAGGATTTTTTAATTTATTTGACAGAGAGAGATCACAAGTAGGCAGAAAGGCAGGCAGAGAGAGAGGAAGGGAAGCAGTCTCCCCACTGAGCAGAGAGCCCGATGTGGGACTCGATCCCAGGACGCTGAGATCATGACCTGAGCTGAAGGCAGTGGCTCAACCCACTGAGCCACCCAGGCACCCCATGTTATTAATATTAAAGCATTACAAGAACACTATGGAAAATACTCAACTAAAAACACAGTAAAAAAACTAGAATTCACTCTGCAATAATAAAGGTCAAACAAAATACAAGAGACGTACTTCAAGTAAGTATCTTAGAGAATATGGGAGAAGGTTCCGCAAAGTGAGGGTAGGATAAAGATGAATAATATAAGCTGGATCCCAGTCTTCCTCATGGGTACATATATAGCTTAATTCATCAGGCAGAGCAACTGTATTGACAATGAGAGGTAAGAAGTTGACTTCGACTGATGGACACTGCAGCATGCATCTGACTTCCCTGCTCCTGTGAAGTTCTTCCTTCCAAGAAATATAAGTAGTGGATTCTTTGTACTGATTCTCTAAGATACCAGCAGGCTGAATAAATAACTGACACCTAAGGAAAAAGAAGACAGAGTGGAGATAAAAGTTTTAAATCAAAAACTTAAGGGAAAAAAATATCATTAAATCTTCTTGATAACACTTATAAGTAAGTACTACAATTCCAATTTTTACAGATGAGGAAAATAAGGCTACGGAAGGTTAAGAAACTTGCCCAAAGTCATATAGCTAACCCAGGAGGAACTTTCTGGGGAAAAAAAAAATCCACAATCACCAGTCAGAAAAAATAGTCATTTCAAATATAAAGGCAATCTCATAAAGACAGATTTCAGAAAATTCTAAAACATTGAATATACAATAAGAAATCTTCATCTGGTAAATTCAATGATAGAGTAAATCTATTTATATATGTCTTAAAACTGGCTTTTACATATCTTTAGATAATGAAAATATGGGGCGCCTGGGTGGCTCAGTGGGTTAAAGCCCCTGCCTTCGGCGCAGGTCATGATCCCAGGGTCCTGGGATCGAGCCCCACATCAGGCTCTCTGCTCTGCGGGGAGGCTGCTTCCTCCTCTCTCTGTCTCTGCCTGCCTCTCTGCCTACTTGTCTGTCAAATAAGTAAATAAAATCTTAAAAAAAAAAAAAATAAAAAAAAAAAGAAAATATAAGGTTATTTGTTCTAGAACATAGATCCCAATTCATAGAATTAAAAATACGTATTATGAACCTTTTAAAACTTAGTATATTCAAAGAAGTATGTACCTATATGAGTCTAAAGGAACATGGAACTCCTCTTCAGGTCTGACTACTCCAATGCGCTCCAATAGCTTAACATTCTTAACATATTTATAGATGATGAACGCAATAGAGAAATGGTTTTTAATCTGTTAGATAAAAAAGACATACAAGTTGTTTAAAAAGATATAGATGCTTGAGAGAAAAATGTGAGCTGCACACAGTTACTTTCAGATCTAAAAAGTTTCAAACCCAATATTAAAGAAGATACTTTTATGGACAATTGAAAAATTTGGAGATATTTAAATGCGACATATGAGAAACTTGATGTTTAAGCGGCAGTTTAAAATTTCTAGGATATTCATATGCTCTACCCTCTGTGTTCATTGTTAGTGTATAATATACATTAATTTTGAAGAGTTCAGCCATAATATTTTCCCCGTTTCATCATTTTTTCAAGGCACCATGTGAAAACAGGAAAGGATAGCAAAGGAAATATGAGGAAAAGTATACAACTCTCTTTTCTTAACTATAATGAGATACAGGCTAGAGCTAATAGCAAACTGAGAGCTAACAATTGCCAAAAATGGCAACCTTTCATTTTTTATCTGATGTTCTAAGTAGAAAGAAATGTTCTTTTGATGACCATATAATGAACCCGTAATAATGCACAAAAGAAAAATGGATAAAGCCTTAAAGGTAGAAAAGATTAAGATACTGGAATTTTTTTTTCTGGGGAGATCAATCCAATATTCTTTCACACATAATTGAAAAATACTGTCCCAAGTGATATACAAAGAGAATGGAACATTATCCTATTTGACAACCGGCTAAGATTATTAATACTCCCATTTCTAAATCTTTAAATAGACAAAAACCTTCATTAATTTTAAAACTAGACCACAACAAAAATGAGCTTTCAAGTAACAAGACTGTTTAATCAGACATTTAATATGAAGACTATTACAAAAGCAAGTTGGATTGGAAATAGCAGCCAGTTCTATAATTTATTTTGCAATAATCAGTACTGACCTAATGTCTTACTACTTTCCTATATCCAGCTAAATGATTAAATACTTCTTGTTTTACTAGGAGGGACACAATTCACTTTAATGCATTACCTGCAGAGGAGAGCGAAGGGTAATTACTTTACTCCCTTCGGTTGCATCAATTTGTACCAAGACTGAGTCAGAATGACTGGCATTGGGATTCCGTACATTATACAGTCGCCTTCCAGATTTAGCAACAGGAACTTTTGCAACTTCTGTATATCCATGAGGTACTAAGGCAGAGCACAAGTGAGAAGCATTCCAAATGTTAATTTACCTATATTTCTCTAAGACAGAGTACTTTTCAGTAACTTAAAATAATGACAAGAGCATTCTTCTTTATGACCAAAACTGATGACTACACAAAATGCTTTTCTAAGACATAGGAACTAACAAAGAAAGGAAACTAAAGAAACTAAAATTAAAAGAAGAAGAAGAAGAAGAAGAAGAAGAAGAAACAACAACAACAACAACAACTAGGTGTAAAATTTTTTGACCCAGAAGAGTTTCTCTTGGGGTTTTAAGTTGTATTAAAGCCAAGAAACAGGGGCATCTGGGTGACTCAGTTAAGCACCTGACTCTTGATTTCCGCTCTGCTGGGGGAACTGGGATTGAGCCCTGCCTCAGGCTCCATCCTTAGCAGGGAGGTGGTCTGGGATTCTCTCTCTCTCTATCTCTGCCCCTCCTTACCCCCACCTCCCACTCCCCCTCTCCTGTACACACACACTCTCCCCCTCTCTCTCAAAATAAATAAATCTTAAAAACAAACAAACAAACAAACAAAGAAAAACAAGAAACAGACTCTTAACCCTAGAGAAAAAACATGGTTACTAGCTGGAAGAGGGGTGGGGGGATGGGTGAAACAGATGATGGGGATTAAGGACTGCACTTGTGATGAGTACCGGTATATGGAAATGCTGAATCACTATACTGTATACCTGAAACTAGTATTACCCTGTATGTTAACTAATTAGAATTAAAATAAAAACTTTAAAAAATGTATTTAAAAAATCCAGCTTGTTCTTTATTCTTTCAAGTATATAGCAATAACACCTTTTTTTTTTTTTTGCAATGGTGATAATTACTGTCAATATTTTAGGACTTCCGAATACAGTTAATTTTTCTCTCCTCGTTGAACACACATTCTTTTTGAAGCACACTACATATTGTATTAAGGGCACAGAAATAATCTGATTTTCTAAAGTAAATCTTTTTTTAAAAAGATTTATTTATTTTAGAGAGAGTATGTGCACACGCATGTGTTTATCAGACATTTAAAATGAAGACTATTACAAAAGCAAGTTGGATGTGTGTTTAGTGTGGGGAGAAGCAGAAGGAGAGAAAGCATCTCAAGAAGACTCTGAGCTGAGTGCCGAACTGGACGCGGGCTCAATCCCACAACCCAGACGGAGATCATGATCTAAGATAATTATTTTAATTTTTTAAAACTTTTAAAAGATTGTTATTTATTTGAGATTACATGAGAGAGACAGAGAGACAATGTAAGAGAGAGAGCAAGAGCTAGTACAAACGGGGTGGAGCAGAGGGGGAGAAGGAGAAGCAGACTCCCCGGTGAGCAGGGAGCCTGACATGAGACTCCATCCCAGAACCCCAGATTATGACCTGACCCAAAGGCAGACACTTAAGAGACGGAGCCCCCCAGGTGAGCCTCTAAGGTAATTCTTAATCAAATTTAATTTTCTCAAGTTTAGAGGAAGAAAAGGAGATAAGAGTTTATCAACTATTTGGTTCAATCCTTTAGAAATGTTGTTTCTCATAGTTTCTGCAGTAATTTCTTCATATTTTATAAAAAATAAGTCCCACACCTACAATTCCAAATATACCCTTAAAATAAAATAAATACAGCATACCAAAGGTTAGAGTGAAGAAGGAGCTTTCTTGACGGCTCAATATAGATAATTTTCCTTGACGTGACGGTTCCATGCTAGCATATTCCAATTCCAAATTCTGACCAGCATCAACATCATAAACACCACTTTTCTCAAGGGAGCCTATTACTCTAAGATTATGATTGGGCTGCACCTTAATGGGAACACCTACAGCATTTTTCACTGTAAAAGGAGCTCTATCTTTTAAAGAGTAGTCAAAAGTAGAAGCAGTGCCCTCTGAAAAACCCTGAAAAGGAACATAACATTACAATAAAATTTTGCAAAATGCAATTTTTTTCCAAAATTAAATAACCCTATACATTTTTAAGAAATTAATTTTGATGACAAACATTAATAATCCATACATGTTTCAATTTAAAATCCCATATGAAAGATTACAAGCACAAACCAAACATACTTTGGCTAAATTGTTGAAAACATTTAGGCAACTTTTGGATATTGTTATATTCATTGTATCTCCTGAAGAAATATGAACTGCTGTTTGTGGCTCAGGAAGAAAAATAAAATCATCTCCTGGCATTAAACTTCTATCCTGGACTGGATTCTTCTTTACCTATGATGATAAATAACATAATACATTTAAGTTACTAGTTAATTCATAATAAAATTTTAAAACTCTCAAAGAGTTAAATTCTCCTAAACTGGTCACTTTGTATTAAAACTCCTCAAAGGTTTCATTTTCAAAAATAATCAGTTCTTCACTTAGATTTAGCACAGATCAGCAGTCTTTCGGTGTATAGTCAGGGCATGGGGTAATGTTTAAAACTGTGTCACAAACACACTTAAAGTCAGCTATGATATTTGTCTCTTGTGCATTCCTCAGAGCAAGTGCTGATGAGGATTCTAAGATGACCCTGAAGTCTAAACTGATCCTTTTTGGAGGTAATATGGAATTCCTTCTACTTTTAACTATTAGCACATATAAATAATATGATAAGCTTTCAACCAGCCATCAAATTCCATCATAGTTTTTGTACTAATAGAGCTGAAAAACCTTATAAAAAATTATTTGTTAGCCTGTCTGTGTCAGAGACAGGCAGGTCAGAAATATTACTACTTCACTGAGAGGAAACTGGGACACAGGTTAGGTAACTTCTCATCTTTAAAATAAGAATCTGATGAGCTGATTTCAGTGCCTCACACTTCAGTCAGGCTACCCCAGAGTTGTGTTGTGATAATCTGTTAAAGGTATACAACTCATGATCTTTTTAGTCTAGAAAAATGTGCTTTGGTATCTAGGATTCTGAAGTGCTCTCAAGAAATACCATAAAGAGATAACACACAAAAAAATCAAGAACTAGAATTCAAGTTTTCTCAAAATTTTTGGTATCTTAAAACCAAGGAGGATCTCCTCATTAATAGCTTTTTTGATTTCAACTTGGACCTAGATGTCCATCTACAGACGAATGGATAAAGAAGATGTGGTATATATACACAATGGAATACTATGCAGCCATCAAAAGAAATGAAATCTTGCCATTTGCGACGACGTGGATGGAACTAGAGGGTATCATGCTTAGCGAAATAAGTCAATCGGAGAAAGACAACTATCATATGATCTCCCTGATATGAGGGAGAGGAGATGCAACATGGGGGGTTGAGGGGGTAGGAGAAGAGTAAATGAAACAAGATGGGATTGGGAGGGAGACAAACCATAAGTGACTCTTAATCTCACAAAACAAACTGAGGGTTGATGGGGGGAGGGGGTTGGGAGAGGGGGTGGGGTTATGGATATTGGGGAGGGTATGTGCTATGGTGAGTGTTGTGAAGTGTGTAAACCTGGCGATTCGCAGACCTATACCCCTGGGGATAAAAATATATGTTTATAAAGCTGTAAAAAAAAAAAAAAAAAAAAAAAAAAAAAAAACCAAGGAGGATCTCAAAGAGCTTCATTTATATCAATTATATCTATCACATGAACTCTACTAGAAACTGAAACTGAGGAAACTTTAAATATTCATTTAAAATAATAATTTTATGTTGAATAATATTTTTTTTAATTTTTTATTTTTTCAGCATAACAGTATTCATTATTTTTGCACCACACCCAGTGCTCCATGCAATCCGTGCCCTCTACAATACCCACCACCTGGTGCCCCCAACCTCCCACCCCCCACCCCTTCAAAATTCTCAGATCGTTTTTCAGAGTCCATAGTCTCTCATGGTTCACCTCCCCTTCCAATTTCCCTCAACTCCCTTCTCCTCTCCATGAAAGGTAACTATTAAAGTTATCTTTGATAGTAAAAAGAGGGGCATTTACAAATCTCTCTAGTGCCTGCCGAAAGGAAAGACAGGTGGATTTTCATTTTTGCTTCAGTATTCATTCTGTTGCAATATCATACTGTCTCTGGAAAATTCCATTGTATACTCATGAGAGATTGAGAATAAAAATGATATGTAATGACTGAATATTATTATTAAAATAGTTCTGATCCCCAGAACCCTCTGAAAGGGCCTCCAGAATCCTAGACAACATCTTGAGAATCACTGAACTAAAAAATATGTGATTTCCCTTAGTGCCATTCAACATAAAGATATTTTACGGTTTCCTTACATCAAGCCTCAAATTCCATTGTCTCTTCCCTTCCACTCTCTCAATCAATGGCTCCCAAACAGCATGGGTCTCATTGTAATAGTGAACCTGGAAAGGCACAGAATTACAACAGTCTTTCAACTTAATCACATAATTCTATAACCAGTAGGAAAAAATATTATGTAACTAATATTACATGTCAGTCATCATTTTAACAACACACCTAAAGACATAAAGTATATCTATAAATAGGGTGCACTTTCCTTTTCTTTCTTCCTTTACTGCCATAAACAAATTAACAAGAAAATCTTTTATTAAAAATAATGACGAACTAAATAATACTACGCATCAAGTTAAATGTTAGAATGTATGATACATTCTAACTCATATATATACTCATATATACACTCATATATACATTTACTGTGGCCATGCACAAACAAAATAAGCTCACATCTTAATTTTGCAATTGTACTTTTGAGGAACTGACTCTGGAAATACTAAATGATGTGGTCATACCTCTAATGTCATGTCAGCAGTAGCAGCCATTAGGGAAGTCCAATTTTTAATATTTCCCGAGAACTTAGACTCTGCCAGTAATAAAGGTACAGTTCGATGTCCAAGGCCACATTCTAAGATAACTTGAACCGACTCTACAACAACAGCACAATTTTCCTCTATTGATGGATGTTGAATGTCTTTGAAATTTTCTGTTATTTCTGTTGCCATGTCAACACCAAGAAACCAAGAGTTATAATCACTAATAGATTTGACACCCCAAAGATTTTCTGTTTCCTTAGATGTATCTTTGGATTCATCTTCTTTTGTCTTTGGAGACATAGCAGCCATGATTGTTACCACAGTATTCAGAATTATGGGTGAAATCTTTAAAAAAAGAAAGCGAAACAATTTTAAGAATAAATTATTTCCCGGATGAGAAGAATATATAACACAAAAGTTTAAAAATGAATTAAAAATAAGTAAATATTAAATATATTACATTCATACCCAAGGAAAACAAAAGGGAATACACAAAATCATATGTCAAATTAACAAACCTCATAACAATGATTTCTGCCCAGGCTACTCTAGAATTAAGTAATTACTGTTATACATCAACTGTCAAAACAGGTGAAGTTAAATTGATCCACTCAGAGTAAAACAGTGTTACGTGAACAGAAAAATGTAGAAGTGTAACTGAATTTTTCATTTTTCAAACAGCTACATTAACTAAGCCAATGTATGATCCCCATCTAGGTATACATACATGGTTTTCATTTGTCTTACTGAAACAAAAAGCCTATGAATCACCAAGGATACACTTACACTTAGCCTAATATCTGCAAATTCTACTTCTTATTATCTTCGTATAGTATCTTTGCTCACCTCCTCATTCCTATCACTGTGCCTTAGTTCTACACTGATGTCTTCTAGGTCCGGTGAGCATCCCCATGGCCCACCCTCCACACGTCCACCAGCATTATTTTTCTAAAACCCAAACCTGGGCATGCCTATGCCTAACATTTTCAGTTTCCCGTAACTTTAAGGATAAAGTAAATTTCTCTTTAGCTTAGGCCTTTGTGATCTGGTGCCTAATCAATTAGCTAGCAAGGGTTTCCCAAAATGTGAGTAATACTGGGTTAAATAAGTGGATTCCTATTTAGTTCAGTTCTCACAACCTCTACTTGTTTAATACACTAAAAAGATACAATTACATTACCAAAAGAAGGATTTGGTATGTATCTCTTCCCAAACTAACCTGTCAACTAAGTCCCTTTTTTGTCCTTGCCTTATTAATGTCACCTGTAATTAGGGTTCCCAATCTTATAACTCCACCACATCTTTCTCTCCAGCCAGATGGGATCACCCCTTCTAAGCCTATAAAGGGTTTTTTATACCTCTGCTTTTGTGCATATTGTCAGTTCTGACTTGATAACCCTCGTCTTCCCTTTCCATCTAACCTTCATCAGATTTTCAAAACTTGATTCAAGTAGCCCCACTTCAAGGCAGCTTCCCCTGATGTCCTGGTCTGAGTTAAAGGCCCCTTGCCTGTGTTCCAAACAGCACCTTGTGCATGCCTCTAGCTCTGAAAGCTGGACTCACTGATTTACTTCTTTCTCTTACATAGGTCATTAAGTGTTTTGAAGGTAGGGACTATGTATTCACAATGTCTTGTACAGAACATTTTTCATTCACAGTAAGAGCTCAAAACATGTTCGCTGAATAAACAAAGAAAATGAAAGATAATTCACCCAGTACCTTATCTATTGTCTTAGATTAAATGCCTGCAAATTAAAGAACTCCACCCCCCGTTTACTACTTTAAGTTTTTAAAAAAGTAAATCTGCTAACAAAACACAATCTAAAACTACCCGGTACTTTAAAATATTGTTTAGCATGGTAATTCAAATGACATTAGTTTGAGCCTTGGTTTAATCACTATTGGCTATTTTATAGTAAAGCTACTATCAGAACCTCAATTTTGTGTCCTTTGAACAGAGAGAGAAGTAGATTTTGGAAAGTATTCTATAAGTTCCATTTCTAACCAATCATGAGGTCATACTTAAACAATACAAATGCCATTGGAGAAGAGAGTTTTTTTTCAATATTTCCAATGTAAGAGATTTTAAAAAAGCAAATCCTAATAACTTATTTCTACCATATATCTGTCATTATAAATATTTTATAAGACAAATAAGACATTTAATTACATAATTATTAAATTCAAATTATGCCTCAAATAAAAGCCTAAAAGTAACTTATGACAAATAATAGCAACTTCATTTTACCATCCCTCCTTCCCTTCTCTTTCTACCCTATCTCTGTTGTTCCCCAAACCCAATCTCCCCAACATATACACATGTAAATAGATAAAAACTATCCTGATCATTTGTATATATTTAAAAAGTACTCTTTTTAAAAAGATAGAAATAAACATTTGCTTTAAAGAAAAAATGTATTTTAATGTTAGTGGTATTTACTGTTTGAATATGTGATGTGACTAGCATAATGCTCTAGTTACAAGAGAGATCAAAAGATACTGTTAGAAAAATAAGAATTTTTACCCAAAAACATGATAGGCACTAACCTTAATTATAAATTCTTCAACCGTAATACTTATATTTTGTTTTCCTGAGGCCCACATACATTTTTCCATAAATAAAGAACAGGGCTGTAAGACCTAGAACAAATAAATGAAATTCATATTTCCTTACTAATAGATCTGCTATATATATATATATATACATACACATATAAAATACACACAAGAATATGTCTTACTTAACTTACTTTATCTTTAACTGTAACCTACTACTAAAAGCAAAAGGTAAGTTAAACTAGCTGAGAATTTCTTTTGAGGGCTCTTCTAAACTACCACAAATCTGTGAACATTGTAAAAAGACCTTAAGCAGTTCTGATCAATTCCTCTATGTCAAATTCTCAAGTAATGATGCACACTTAATAGAAGTTTAAGATGTTTCATTTAATAGAAGTTTAAAATGTTTCATTTCACTAAAATATCTTTTAAATGATGCCCTCTGTAAAACATTTAAAATATCTATAAAAATGAGGTAAAGATTATGTTAAAGTCTTACATTCACAAAGAAGTATATGAGGAAATTAAACTGTTTTTTCATTGTAATTTTTATGACCACTATATCACCTGAAACTTATTTTAAACAAGGAGTCCCTAGGGGCGTCTGGGTGGCTCAGTGGGTTAAAGCCTCTGCCTTCAGCTCAGGTCATGATCCCAGGGTCCTGGGATTGAGCCCCGCATCAGGCTCTCTGCTCAGCGGGGAGCCTGCTTCCTCCTCTCTCTCTGCCTGTCTCTCTGCCTATTTGTGATCTCTGTCTGTCAAATAAATAAATAAAATCTTAAAAACAAACAAACAAACAAACAAACAAACAAGGAGTCCTGGTCACACCTTAAAAAAAAGACTGTGGTAAAAGAGGTAATGAATAGTTTCCATATGATCAAGAAGAGGTCAGTCTTGAATATTGTCTAAGATTTTTTTTTTTTTGCTTTTTTTGGATGAAGTACTCTTTTAATAGAATAATTGAAAATATAAAATCAGATATAAAAGTAAATATTTTAAATGAAATTAAAATAACAATAAATTTCACATTTAAAATTTGATAAGTGTCAACACCAAAAGTCCAGAAACATGACATTAGGACATTATATTTATCATCAGTTAACTGCCTAGCACATACCTCTATAATACATTTTTCTATATTTTTTGGCTACTTACTATTTTTTTTGCCTCTTCATATTATGATGATTTCATTCATTTAAGGTTCTTATAAGAACAAATTTCAAATCTTCAAACCCAATGATGTATTAAAACTATAAAGCTTATATTTATATACATAGATCATTAAGAAAATAAACTGACCTTGCACCTGAATTGAATGAGGGAATTAGTGTTGCATAACTTCCATTTTAAAAAAATTAGGATGAGCTTTCTGTGACATACCAAATGCTAAAGAACACTTCATGATAAAGTACAGACTAAGCCTAGAATTGCATTTCTTTATGTAAGCCACTTTGCCCACAAATTTTAATTTAAAATAACACTACAATGAGTCATATGACAATCCTCTTTAAGGTTAACTCCTCAATTTAATATTTAGAAATTACTGGTGTGGCAATTAAGTTAATTAAAATCATATTTTTCAACAATAATGTGAACACATAACTGAAGTTAACTTTTAATACAGCAAAACACAATCTCTTTTAGTCATATGACTCCAATTGAATTTTCATTCTAAGCTTAAAGATTTTAATAATCCTTCATGCATTCATTCATTCATTCACTGGATATACTGTGGTAAACTAAACATAAGAAACAGCTGAAAAGGAATGTTGATTTGTACTAAAATTCAAATACTGCTCAACAAAAGATGGCATAATGAAAAGAAAAGGAGTTTAAAGGTAGTTCCCAGTTCTGTCATTAGTAGCCATGGCTGAATCATTTAACATCTTTAGAACTCAAAATCCGTATGTGTAAAACCTCAAGTTTGTAGTAAATAATCTCTCAAGTCTTACAGAACTCTCATGTTCTAGGATTCTATAAATCCACTATTTCTGCCATTCTCAAGTGAAGCTTAGAATAAGCTAATTCTTACTGTGGTAATGTTTCTTCCTCTTTTTTCTCTGAGAAAAGGGCAAGCAAGGACTTTCAGATCTCTCACAGAAGCTTCCATCATCTGTTCAAGTTTGGATGTTGACAGAGAGAGGTTACACTGGAATGAGGCTGTCAGAGCAGGAGCATCAGCCTTTGTCAGATTGGCAACAAACACCACTTCCGGATCTGTGATCTTGGCCTTTAAAGTCATGTTTGGTCTTACAGAGTCATCTGAAGAAAAAAAAAAAAAAGGAACCAAAAAAGTTGTAGTAAAATATATCTTGTATATATTTTGTATACTCAATATATTGAGTATATGGTGTGTATAAGTCACTAAGCTCTTTCTAATATCTTGCTATAATAGATATGGCAGAATTAACAATATTAATAGTTGATTAATACTAGTGGTAAATGATCATTAACAAATGCTGATTTTGTGGGATAATGCAATTTGATTTCAGTCATAAGAAGATCATTTCCACTTTGACCAACAAGAATAATCCTCTTTTGAAGTTGTTTTTGTCAGAATTAAGGTGAGTACATTATATGTACAAGTGTGTATTAGGTTATGTTGCAGGGACAAGGTGGGCAAAATAGGAAGAAGATAAGAGACTCTTTATAGCAAAGCTGGCTTTTGACTTTACTATAAAATACACAGTGTCCTGCAATCTACAGTATAAGTATATTAAACATGTGTATGAACACAGAGGTATCATATGTGATTATTGTTTAGGAAAGCTAAGTGGAAAAATCAAATTCTGACTTTGCCAATAAATAGCATTTTCCAGTCTTGCTGAGTTATATATTAGAAAAACAAATGCCTCGACTTAGAGAATCATAATTTAACACAGAAAATCACTGGTCTACTTGGTAATGCTGGAATAAACAATTTATTGAACAGCAAGTGACTTCAGTGCACATCAAGACCAGACATGTGCAAACACTCCACTGAGTTTAAGGTGTTTATAGTGCTGTCCAGAGGCAACATGCTAGCTGCTCCAATACCCCCACTCTCTGTTCCACTGTTCCACTGTTCTTCAGTGTGCGATAACTCTTCCATATATTTTCTTTGAATAAAAGATTGCTCTTCTATAAAACATGCTGCCAGCCAAAGACCCAGATTAACTCCCTCAATTTTTGATTAAGTAAAGAAATGTTAATGGCAGAGCTGGAATCAGAGCAGCAGTTTCCTAGCCCTTAATCCAAAATATATTTCTACTTTACCTCTCCTAAAAATTTATGCTTACTAAAGTTTTTCCAAAGAATATATTTAAATTGGAAAGAGCAATTTGAGTTTCTTAAATTGTCCATTCATCTTTTTTCTTATCTGTAATCTTTGTTAAAACATATGACAAGTTGTCATCTATGACAGATAAATTCTGCTAACCTTTCTCCATCTTGATTTTTGCTGTGGCCGTCTGTCGTAGTGGAATCTGTGCTTCTTTTGCCATATTTTCTGGATTCTGAGACACAGCTTTGATAAAGAAATCTGCTACTGTCATCAGAAACTCCACACTGGCACATACATATAGCTTGTCAAGAACAGCATCAACGTGACTTCCAGTTTTGCTTTGGTTGTAACTTATATCAATCATAGAACTGTTGTCATCTTGGTCATTCTTTTTATCAATCATTCTAAAAAATATATACATTTATTATTTATTTCCTGCAAAAATAATTTAAAAGATGAAAAAATTGCCTAAACATCTTAACAATCTTTCTTTCACCTTTGAGTTTTTAATCTGAATAGAAAACAAGTCAATGTTAACCAGAGTCTAATTAGCTAATAAGCAACCAAGACATAGTCTCCTAATCTCCACAGCAAGATTCATGTTATTAATCTTTTATGGAATATTTTATAATTATAATGCAATGTCAGAAAAATAAATGAATGACTATTGAAAGGAATTTTGGCAATTAACAAAACGTATTAATGTGGTTTCACAAAATTTAAAGGATAACCTCTTTATATTATTTTACAAAATAAAACCTCCCTGAACAAATTTTTCTCCAAATATTCTATATAATTTAAGTCCAAAAGTATTCAATCCAGTTCAAATCAGCCAGTGTTTATCAAGTGGCTGCAATGCTAGGAAGCCAGTGTTTATCAATGCACACATGCTAGGAAGAGCAGGTTTCCAAACAGAGGATGGCCTTTATCATTCTTGCCTAGACAACAGTGGACAGCCACCCCAAACATGAAATTTGCAAACTAGAAAAGCTGGTTGCGTAACAGACTCTTTTCTCATTTATTCAACTCTAGGAAAAACAAAGGGCTCAGAAGTATCCAGTATGTACTCAATGGAGTCCCAGTTTAGGGAGGATCATAGTTTTTCTCCAAAGAATATCAAGGACAAGAGTATTATGTTTCATTATTTGAGAGAGGAATAAAAATATAATTAGACTATTAAAGTTACATTATTTCCCACTTTATTGAAGTTTGATATAAGTTATTGATATAGGTTATTGAAGGTTGATATAAGTAATGTTTTAAAACTGGGTTGCGGGGCGCCTGGGTGGCTCAGTGGGTTAAAGCCTCTGCCTTCGGCTCAGGTCATGATCCCAGGGTTCTGGGATCGAGCCCCGCATCGGGCTCTCTGCTTAACCGGGGGCCTGCTTCCTCCTCTCTCTGCCTGCCTCTCTGCCTACTCTGTCAAGTAAAATCTTTAAAAAAAAAACAAAAACAAAACAAAACAAAAACTGGGTTGTAAGGTGAAAATGCTAGGGATTCCATTTGTAGTAAAATTTTGAAAGAAATTTAAGAATATTGTTTTAAAATTTTTTTTTAGAGATTTTATTTATTTATCTGACAGAGGTCAGGCAGAGAGATAGGCAGAGAGAGGGGGAAGCAGGCTCCCTGCCGAGCAGATAGCCTGATATGGGGCTCAACCCCAGGACCTTGAGATCATGACCTGAGCCAAAGGAGAGGCTAGAACATTGTTTTAAAATATATAGACAGAACAGAGGTGCCTGGGTGGCTTAGTCAGTTAAGCATCTGTGTTCAGCTCAGGTCATGCTCTCAGAGTCCTGGGGTCGAGCCCTGCATCTGGCTCCCTGCTCAGTGGAGAGTTGCTTCTCCCTCTGCTCCCTACCCCATTTGTGCTCATGCTCTCTCTCAAATAAATAAATAAATAAATCTTTAAAAATACACACACACACACACACACACACACATACACACACACACATAGACAAAATAAATAAGACAAAGATCTAAAACTTTCAGACATTTAAAAAAAAAATCCTGCCTACTGAGGATAATTTAGAAAAATATATTACCAACAAACCATCCCATGTGGACTTCATTATTAAAATTCTTACATTCTTTTAGTTCCTGCTATTAAGACAGTACTCCATTTTATTAGTAAATGTCCCTTTAATTCAAACTTCAAAGCAGTTGAATCTGGTATCAGCACTACTTCTTGATGCACTTCAAACTGAAGTATGACCAAAGACCTCTTTTGATAATCCCAAGCCTAGCAATCAGTGCCTGGTAACAATGCAAGGTGCAATGTCAACCTTACATAATGCACAGCAAATTCAGAGATGACAAACCTTGATGTTGCTCGCTCAATGCCTTCTCTGAGATCATCAAGGGTGCATGTCTTAAGTTTAAGGCTGACATTCATTGAGCCATCCTTAAACATCTTCCCTACAGAGGCCATAAGATGTAGTCTGAGTTCACCAAGCCGGAAATTGTCATTGTGAAATGAAAGTTTGGATTCCTGTGGCATATTTTCAAGCAAAAGAATCAATTATTTTTAAATAGTTTGCTTTTAAACACATTTCTTAACTCAGACGAAAGGCAAATCGATGAAACAAAATTTAAAAGTATGGGAGTTAAAACAAGAATAAAACGGAATAATGTGTGTGTTTGTGAGTATATAGGTACATACAAAAAATATGTGTGTATGCAGGTATTCAATAATGATTAATATATTAAAATTTATCTCACAGTTTAATGTAAATAAAAATAGTCAGGAAATATTTTTATTAATCAGTCTAACTTATAAATATTTAAGAGCTCTTCTGTAAAAAAAAACTGTGATAGGAACTATGTGGTTTATGAGAAGAACAAGATATAGTAGGTGAACTCAGTGAGCTTACACCCTAACAAAGATAGAAAATAGAAATACATTATAAGAAACATCACAAGGAGATGCTATAAGTTGGAACTGATCAAAGGCTGACATGTAATCATTTATTTATTCATATTTAATCTTCCCACATGACACAAAGAATATTAAGTGATTAGGTAAAGAATACAAATAGCGAAAGCTCAGAGAGTCAAAGAGATCACTGTGGGCTGAGAAAAATTCATGAAGGTGAGAAGTGAATTAAGCCTCAGAGACTGGGTGAGATCAGATGGGCTGAGAGAAGGTAGAACACATTCTAGATGGGGAAGAAAACATGACTGAACAGTTCAAAGATGTTCTGAGGGGACAAGGTACAAGCTACATAGGCTTGAATATTCTAATTAAAGAATGGTAGGATATGTAAGTGATAAATGACTAAATTCTACTCCTGAAACCAATATTACACTACATGTTAACTAAGTAAAATTTAAATAAAAACTTAAAAAAAAGAAGAATGGTAGGGAATGAGGGCTGAAAATATAGGGGCCTAACTGAGGTCTCAAATCTTGAACCAAAGATTTAAATTTTCATTTACAGGAAAAAGGAACTCAACTTTTATTTAACTGTAACATATAATCTCCAAATTCCCTAGGTGAAGTCTGTACGCCCAGACTTTAAAAAAACAAACCCCCTCAAAAAAGAAAAAAACAACAACAAAACCAACCAACAAAAATCTCTTCCAGGAAGTAAAGACTCTCAGTTATAACTGCTCACTCTAAATGATGGCACTGATGGAAGGAGTATCGGTGATGTGCCATTCCTGGCACGCTGGTTCTAACTCTACATCTGCCACACTGCATGCACACAGTACATCGATGGGTCAGGCATTATTGACATTATTATTGGCAAATTTAGAATGTAAGTTTTAAAAATGTAAATAATTCACAAACTTTGGGTCTATAATTATTAATAGAAATGACCTGTGACACAACTTTTGGTCACAATATATAGTTCCAGATGTAAACAAATTGGACCCACTGAATTTTTTTTAACATGGTAAAATTCAGATAACATAATACTGAATGGTTTTTAGTAGAACTGGAAGTTGTAAATGGTTACATGAGACTCATTTAGGAAAATGAACTTGTGTCAATGTCTAGTATGGATAAAAGGAAAAAGAGCAATAAACATGGAACCCATTGCAGTAGGGTGAATGAAGAAGTTTCAAATAAGTGAGCAGTGAGAAGTGACAGGAAAGAACAAAGAAAAAATGACAATACTCAGTGTATTGTATTCAGTGTACTCAGTGTATTGTACTCAGTGTACTCAGTGTATGAATGAAGATCAACAAAGAAAAAAGTAAAAAAAGATACCAACGTTCTAAGGCTGGGAAACCAGTAGAATGACGGTACCTTGAGTGAAATAAAGAATACATTTAACCGTTCATTTTCCATTTGGCCACTTTCTGTTCTTTTCATAACATTAAACATTAGAAATGAAAGTTCTTTATTGCATAAATGGCAGATACTAGCTTAAGGCACAACAGTAACAATATATGAATATTGTATAACTTTGAGAAAACAGTATAAAATATAAGATAACAAATATTAACTATAGATATAACCAACACAGATTATGGTTATTATCATATGATGTATTTATTATGAGTATTATGACAACTGATCTAATAAAAATATTTATTGATGATACTGTCTACACAACAAAAAAAAAACTTCCTAAAATACCACTGGAACATTAATTACATCAAATCATGGCAGACACCTGGGTGGCTCAGTGGGTTGAGCCTCTGCCTTCAGCTCAGGTCATGCTCTCAGGGTCCTGGGATTGAGCCCTGCATCGGGCTCCCTGCTCAGCAGGTAGCCTGCTTCCCCCCTCTCTCTCTCTGCCTGCCTCTCTGCCTACTTGTGATCTCTGCCAAATAAATAAACAAAATTAAAAAAAAATTATGGCACTAGATCTTGGTTCTTCAATTCACTAATAAGTATCTTTCATACATATCTATTACATGTAATATTTATTCAACAGAAACATAATTAATGCTTATATATATCTTGGATAATCATGAATTTTAAAAGAATCCTCTCATGTTGGGGCGACTGGGTGGCTCAGTCATTAGGCATCTGCCTTCGGCTTGGGTCATGATCCCGGGTCCTGGGATAGAGCCCCACATCAGGCTCCCTGATCAGCCGGAAGCCTGCTTCTCCCTCTCCCACTCCCTGCTTGTGTTCCCTCTCTCACTGTGTCTTTCTCTGTCAAATAAATAAAATCTTTAAAAAAGAAAGAATTCTCTAATATTCCAAAGCTACTCTTGAATTATTCTGCTTAGTTATATATATACATATATAGCTATGTAATAAAATTACACATGTAATTAATTACTTACATATAAAATCTCACATATAAAATTCCTCTACTAGAGATGATCTAAGTGGTTTCAGTGCTGATGTTACTTGGAAAGAAGTAAAACCTTTTTCCTTAGCTGAGTAAGATTAGAAATATTAGAAATAACAAAGTGAAGATACAACAAGACTAATGTATATTCTATAGGCCAAATAGAATTTAATAGACATTAATTTTTTAAATAGTCAAATCAAAAACTGCCAGTATTCTAAAAGTAAATATCAAGAGCTAAAGGTTTTTTCTAAATAAAGACATTTAGTACATACCTGGTTGATATCATTATTATAAAGGACAATGGAAAGAGACTCAAAGTGAAAGTCAAATTGGAGAGTGACACTTTGGTCCATAGAAAGCTTTGAGTCTGGCAAATCTTGTTCTGATGGTTCAAACATAAGTATGAAAATTAAAAAGCTTTAAGAAGGTATGGTATTTTATACTTATTTAAAAAGCTAAATAATAAGTTATTATTCTAAATATGTATCATACTTTCTAGGATTCTTTAAACCGTATTACAAGACAATTAATTAAAATAGCAATGATTTATTCTATATGTTCAGTACAGGGCAGAATGATGAGGGCAGGCCATCTATATTTTTTAAAGAACAAAAAAGAGGGGATCCTATAGAGTATCAAGACCACTTTTTTTAAAAAGTCCCCCAGAGTGAGACTGCTCATCACAGTTTACAATTAACACAGCATTTAACTTAAATGGTTATAAGCCAGTGTCAAGAAATTATGAAGTTGGGGGCACAGAAAAATAAAATACTTTGTCCTTGAACAGACAACTAGACAGTAACCTCTGCTAGCATAGTGCAATTCTCACTATCTTTAATTACCTATACTACCCAACTCATTACTTTGATAAGAACAGAATATAATTCAATAGGAGAGTCAAAGAGAGCTCAAACACAATATGGGGCAGGGAGCTTTTGGAATTCTGAGGTAAAAGAGATTTCAAGAAGTAACTTTGCCATTCCCTCATTAATGGGCAAAAACCTTTTAGACAGCAAGATTAAGAATAGATACTGCTTTCAACCACTCTTACAAAGTCATTTTATCATCTCTTTTGGGGATTGATTCTATTCTTTGATCACTTATAGGGAAGTGCTCTTACAAGATGCTGGAAAAGCAAACATTGCATAACTTTAACCACATAAAGGCAGAAGCATTTCTAAGTTGGAAAACACTAGGGTTTTTTTTCCTGAAAGTAATTCACATTCCAATTTTCACTGCTTTCATCTGAATTCACAAGTTCTCCCAAGGATCACATTAACAATATAGCCAGAACCAGATACACAAATTGACCACAGTTGAACATAATGAGATCATTAATCACATAAAGCCTGCCTGCTATTTTTATTCATCTGTACATAGTTCCTGTCTAACCATAGCAACAGCCTGCTTATCTAGCATTTATCCATACTGTAGCATAAACCCAATCTTGGGAGAAGATGCTGGGCTCACTGAGCTCATGTAGCACTCATTACTATCCACCTCAAACAAAACCTTTTGTGCACACTGCTCTAGTCATTTATTTTGTAACAAACACATAAAAACACAAAACACACTGGCCCAACTATAGGAGAAGCAATATTAATGGTATTATTAACTGGCAGTTTTATCTATTACTTTCTGAAGTATTAGCTGATAATCTGAGCATTATAAAAGCAGAGCAGTCTGGGGACATTTATTAAGAAGGACAAGGGGTACTTCACCTCTTGCCAGCCATGGAAATTTTAACCTAATATTTACAAGTCTAATAAAACATATGATGTTCACGTCAATGACTTTAAATGATGAAAAAACAGTAGAAGTATGTTTTACATGACTGTTCTGAGCAAGAAGGATACTTTTACTTTATAAAAGTTATCTTTTTAAAATGACTGAATTTAGAAGGCTCAGTGCTTATAAAAGATTCCATTCTAATAATCTGGAAAATTCCCTTATGTATGTGACTACATCATTCACTGATAAAGCCAGATAAGCAAAGCTGTTTTTATACAGCTTCATTATGGGCCTGCCTTCTGAGTAGGATACCAAGATTCTTTTCTCTCTATTTTTTGGGGACCTTACTATCCAGCTTGCCTACTTTGCTATTTCTCAAGGTCTACCACCTTGGTGGCTCTTGAATTCAACAAATTCATGTTTTACAAGTAAAGGGCAAACATGCATCCTGCAGACAAAATGTGGCCTCTCCCCGTAGAGAAGACAATGAGCATACCTCCTTTCCTTGGGAGCTCCAGGCAGCCCCAGACCGTGTACCAGCCAATTTTCCACAGTAAACACTACAATACTGAATCAGTTCATACCACACTATACTAGACAACTAAAAAGACCACTAAACATAAATATGGCATTAACATTAATTTTTCTCCATGATCAAAGCAAAAATCTTCATCAATTTGTACCTTTGAGGTGGTCGGGCCCACCCAGAACATCTTTTTTTACTCTTACAGCCTCTTGGGTAGACTGTGTAGGGCTTGGCTGTGAAGAAGCTTCTCCAAGATTTTCCAGCAAAATTTTCATTAAAACTGTTAAGTCATCTTCACTGAGAGCAACCTAGAAAGCAATAATAAGTTGTTGTTAATATAAAGGAATAAAAACACAGAATATCATATTCATGTTTTAATTTACAGTTCCTCAAATTCAACGTCTATCTGTAAACAACAACAAAAAAGGAGTTGGAGCAGTAAATACAGGAGAGAGCTATTTCATCTTATATACTATGAGACACTCCTCATGTGTGTAGACATACTTCTGTCTGAACCCACGCCCAAGGCCCTGCATCCATCATCACTCTTTTTGCCTTGTCCTTTCTTGTATGTTCCTGGACCTGTGTTTCTCTCCACTCTCCCTATCTCCTCATCTCCACTCTGCCTCTCTCTTCTGGCCCAGCAGCAGCTCCACTTCACTTCCATCCAAACTCAGTACAAGAATAGAGCTGTTTAGTTTCTAACCCCCACCAAGAAGTAAAAAGATTCTCTCTTGCAATGCAGCTCTTATTCCCTGTGTGTGTGTGTATGTATGTATGTGTGTGTGTGCATGTGTGTGTGTATATGTCCATATATGTGTGTGTGTGTGTGTATATATATATATGTCCATATATGGACATACCTAAGAATAATCAAGAATAATGTCACTTAGAAGAGTAACTAATACATCTATGACTAATTTTTAAAAACCAAAGTACAGAGCAGGAAAGGAATATCTAATTCATCTTTTACCTTTATAAAAGGGGATATGTGACAAGAAAAAAGAAGAGAAAAGAGAGAGAGAAAGATAGAAAGGATGGAAAGAAGAGAGGGAGGGAGGAAGATCAACAGCTTTTGAATCAGGCAGCTCTCTATCAACACTGCCACTTTCAGGCTCAGCCAAGTTTCTTAGCCTCCTTAACTCAGACTTCTCAATTGATTAATTGATTTAGAGAGAGAGAGAGAGAGAGAGAGATCACAAGTAGGCAGAGAGGCAGGCAGAGAGAGAGAGGGAAGCAGGCTCCATGCTGAGCAGAGAGCCTGATGCGGGTTTTGATCCCAGGACCCTGAGATCATGACCTGAGCGGAAGGCAGAGGCTTAACTCACTGAGCCACCCAGGCGCCCCATGGATTCTCAATCTTTAAAAGAGAAATATGAACCACCTGGGTGGCTCTGTTGCTTGAGCATCCAACTCTTGATTTCAATTCAGGTTGTGGTCTCAGAGTCCTGAGATCCAACAAACCCTGCACTGTTCCCCAAATTAGACCCTTATTGACAGAAAACTGCCTGATTGCCAGCCTAAATGAAAACAGGGAGGTATTTTAGCATGAGATAATGACCAAGGATTTCTTCTTTGCCCCAAGCCCCAGTCCTAGGAGAAAAGATGTCACTTTAACTCCCTAGAACTTTTTTGTATATTCATTCCCAAGTATGATATCAACCAAGATATTACAACTGCCTGAAAAGGAGTTAACTTCACCATCTTCTCGGCTTTACTGTGGTTGAAAAGAACAACTGAATCAAATACTTAAACTGACCCTTTAGTAAGTCTGAAGGACAATTTGAGAGATGGCCCCACAGTTGTTTAAGAACTGTGAAGCTGATCTACCTAAAACAACTCACTGATGTCACCTACCTGATACCCTTTCTTAGCTATACTCCAGACCCAGGAAAAGTAGACTCATACCAGTGAGGGGGTGTTCTAAGAGGCCTGGATTGCTGACACATTAGGCAGTGGAAACTACCCACTATGGCTATATTCTTGATTAAATAGGGGTCGTTGTAGTTAAAGTGATGATCACACTTTGATGTTAAACTGATGGATTTTTTTTACTATTTTTCTTGTTTCTTTTGAAATACTTCCAGCATAAAGGAAAAGCGGACAGAATACAATAATCTTCCCTGGTGTACCTATCATCTAGCTTTGTCAAATCTTACAAGTTGCTATATTTCATTTAGATCTTGTTTCCCCATTATAGACAAGGTTGAATCCCCATGTTTACTTCTATGAGACCTATTACCTCTATGTTCCTTTTCAGAGAAAGATACTACCCTGAATTACAGAATTATTCTTCCCATGAATGCTTTCTTACACTTACCACCACTGGATTCCCTATAAATAATATATAGCACTGTCCATTATCTTGCTTGTTGTACAATTCAAAATAACATAAAATTGTACTATCATTTTGCAACTCAATTTTTTCCTAAACATTTTTATATTTAGGATATAACCATTTTGTTTCATATAGTTTTAGCTCACTCACATTATCTGCTTTATAATATCTACTGTATGAATATATCATCGTTTGGTCCACATTCTCCTACTGAGAGGACATATAGGTTTTACTCTTGCTTTCAGCAAACCTATAACCACATAATCTTTGAAAGCAAGGGGAAAAGGTCCAATACTAGACCTGGGATCTAATCTCTTAACAACAAGGGGGAAGTTAAAAGAAGAGTCACATACTCTGCAAGAGAGAAGTCTTAATGACTACTCTTAATAGACACTCTTCCATATACTGTATCCAATCATAATACACACAGGACCTTTCATCCCTACAGCAAACTTCAATTTTAACTTCTTCCCTAGTAGAACTTGCTCCTTTGTCCCTTTCTGTTTTATCTATATCTAACTCTGAAGTAATCACAGGTATTAAAAATGACTAAATTTTTATTTATCATACACTCTGTTTAGTTACTTTCTCTCCTCCCTTATCCCCTACTGCTTGGCTTAATTGTTCCACCCAAAGACACAAAAGGACCATAGGATTCCTATACCTCCGTAACTTTCTTTGACCAGTATTTCTCCCTGTGAGCCAACACATGACCTACTAACTACACTATTACAAATATTTCTACACTAATATGCTTACCAAATATATATAGTCATCTATTTAAAATGTCCACTTTTCTAACTAAAAGAGTGCTTCTGTACATTAAAAATACTCCTATGTAGGGGGTGGGGAATGGGACATCTGGATCTTAAGTGACTGATTCTTGATTTCAGCTTAGGTAATGATCTCAAGGTCATAGGATTAAGCCCCATGTCAGGTTCCATATTCAGCATGGAGTCTGCTTGTCTCTCCCCATCTCCCAGCTTGTGCTCTCTCTCTCTCTAATTAAAAAATCTTTAAAAAAATACTCCTAAGGTATTTTGAATGTGATATCTAAATATTACTTTATACTGTCTTAACATTCAACTGCCTAAAACTTCAATAGAACTTTCCAAAATTACTAATAGTATTTTCAGTAGACTTCAATGGGTTTTATCTCAGACTTCTTGCTGGGTTTACCAGATATGTGACTGAAGTGAAATAAAGAAAAGTATGAGAATTAGGATGACCTCATTTTCAGTTAATAAAGTATTCTTTCTTCACTTTAAAAAAAAAAGATTTATTTATTTGAGAGAGACAGACAGACAGCAAAGCAGGAGGAGCAGAGGGAGAGAGAAACTCAAGCAGATTCCATACCTGCGCCAAGTGAGGCACTCAATGCAGGGCTAGATCTCACAGCCCTGAGATCAGACCTGAGCCAAAACCAACAGCTGGATGCCCAACCAACCATGCCACCCAGGAGCCCCGGCTTCATCACTTCTGATGTACGCTAGAATGGCACTGTGGTCAATGATAAAAGCCTACCTAGCAATTTTCATATACTGTATACATACACTTACCAACATAGGTTTTAGTTTTCCTTTTATTTCCATCCCTGGAATTTGCACATACCATGCTGCTGCTAAATTTCGCTGTATGGACAAAAGCATGTTGACTGGTTTTAAAATTTCAATTTCATGTTGTGGCAAACCAGCCTGCAAAATAGTTCTGAAAGATAAACAAGAATTTATTTTATATTTTTGAAATTTACATTTTAAAATGAAGACTATCATATTGTGGAAGTTTCCAGTTTTCCTAGATACTGAAGGTTGCTATCAGAATTCCTTAACACATGCTTCTTTTCACAAATCAATGCAAATCAGAATAAATCAAGAGCTTTCTAAAATAAAACCTAGGTAATATTGATTTCAAAGATAGAAAATATGACTATTACACTATTTGCTACTTTCACAAAGACTGTTTAAATATTAGCAACTAGGGCAGTGTCATGCATACAAATGTTAACATCCACTTAAACTTGGAGGACAAAGAAAGTCTACTTAATCCTTAGTTTTGTGTTATTGGTATTTCTCCAAACTCAAAGGGAAAAACTCACCAAACCTACACATTAAGCAAACATATGGTAATCGTCATTTTGAGCATGACTGCCAACAACCATTTGTACAATGAAATGAGTATTCTTGTCATTCAACAGACCTAACACTTTCCCATTTGGATTCAATAATCCTTTAGGTATCACACTGAGAATTCCCAAATGTGACGATGTTTGGAAAGGAAAAAAAAAATCTTAACTTCTATTACATTTTATTACATCTATAGAAAATAGTTATATGCCAAGTGAAAAATAAAAATAAATCTAAAGTAAGTGTTATTTAGTAAATTTTAATTTTATAATAGGAAATTTTTATAAAATGGAGAAAATCACGTTATAAATGCCCAATGTAGTAAGACAAAACAGAGATTCTATGAGGTGCACTAGTATTACCACTGACCAAAAACCAATGGTTGTGGTTTTATAATTATGAAAAATAAGGAAAGAGAACCACAGACCATGAGAGTATTTTATCCCTAGCAAAGATTTTATGAGAATTCTATTTCTAGCACTAGTATACAAATGAATTATATATTTATACCTGGACAACTTCAACTGCGTTAGCTCAATGTTCATCTTGTCAATGACTGGAGGAAGAGAATAATGTTCCATAGGAACTAAGCTAAATTTGTTTTCAACTCTGATTAAACCCAGATCTGCTACAACAGCATTTGGTGATACTGAAGACTGAGGAATGATAATAACTGGAGCTTTCAAGTTAATATCCATCAAAAGGCGAAAACTCTTTTGAGCCAAGTCTTTCATGCTGGAAGCAGCTCTTTCTGCAGCCTGGGCTGTAGCTGAGCTCAAAGCTTCTTTGGCAGTTTGGAAGTTGTTCAGGAAGTTCTGTTGGAAGAGACTGATATTTAGATTTCCTTAAAATAAAACAGGACTAACTTTAAAAAACACTTATTTTGAAAAGCAAAACTAAATAAAATAATTAAAAGAGATGCTATTTGTGATTGTATATATGGAGAGTGTAAGTCTAGAAAGACACACTCTGAGATATTAACAATTGTCACTTCTCATGGTTTAGGTAGAAATCCATGACTTACAAGCCTTGAATAATAGTCCCGCAAAGAGGCATAGACAGATTAAAACTCTTTAGCCCATGATGGTTACATCAAAATAATTAAAAGAAAATAATTTTATGGCCTTGTTGATCACAATTATAATCAAAAGTTCTAAATTCCAATACTAGTCATTCTTGAAAAAAAAGAAAAGCTAGATACCTTTAAGGGTATTTCATAAAACACTGAAAATGCCTACATTAATACACCAAAAAAGTACTTTTAAATTATATACCTATGGAAATGTGAAAGAATGGTTAACAATGATAATAAAAATTCACTTGGTTATCCATCACGAAAAGGATTTCCTTCACTATAATATTCTGTTCAGCATCTGAGTGTTCATCACACAGTCCTATTAGTAAATATTTTGACTAAGTTCAAATGTATAGGCAAAAATATTTAGGTCTCAATGAAAAATAAACACATTTAAAAATAAACTTACCAAAAGAGACATGAAGAATTTATGAACATAAACAATTTGGATACAACCCACTTTGAGACTAAGTTTCCCGTCTACTTTAGACATATCAGCATAGGCATTTCCTTCTGTAGCATCTGGATAAAGAGTCATTTGGAACCTAAAAACTTCATCTCCCAAAATAGAGACAGCCTAAAAGTATTAAATTAACTGGTTATTACAAGAAAAAAGCTGCATTATAAACAAGTTTCCTTATTAAAAAAATCCTAGATAGATGAAGAAGCACCATTTAAATTCAATCCTCAATAAATTGTTAAAAACATTTTACTTAACAATACTTTTTCCTACTTCTACAAAAATTGTTTTAATCAATGGAAATATCAATCACTTAAATGGCCAGACATAACTTACGAATCCCCTAGTCTATACATAATGTGAAAGCACATAACCATATTCATGGTCAATCCTTAACAAACTGCCTGACACATAACAACTAATGGATATATAATGAAATGAATAAAGGCATCTCAAACATAAAAATCAAAACTAAGTTTTGGGTTTTTTTTTTTTAAAGATTTTATTTGTCAAAGAGAGAGAGTGAGAGAGTGTGCAGGAACAGGAGGGAGGAGCAGTGGGGGAGGGAGCCTGATACAGGACTGGATCCCAGGGACCCTGGGATCATGACCTTAGCTGAAGGCGGACACTTAACCATCTAAGCCACCCAGGCATCCCAAAAGTAAATTTCAATACAGAAATTATTTTTCTGAAAGCATTTTTTGATGTTTATTTTTTAGTTTCTATTAATCTGTACATTCTAATTTTTGTGAAATAATTTTTAAATTAATTTTTGAGGCATAATTTGCATATAATAAAATGCACTCATTTTCTACATAAATACATTGACAAATTTTGACAAATTTACACCACCCATGTAAATACCACCAAAACAAGATATAGAACATCCCATCAGCCCAAAAAGTTCCTTTGAGCCCCTCCCCTTCAGCTAATTTCTTACCCTCCCCCCAAACCAGATCCAAACAACAACTGATCTGCTTTCTCTTACTAAATTAGTCTTTCCTAGAGCTTCAGTAAGTGGAATTATAGGATATGTTCTCTTCTGTGTCTTCCTTTTCTCATTAAGTGTTATGTTGAGATTCACTCCCATTACACGTTTCACTATTTTTTTTCTTTTTTATAGCTGAGTACTATTCTACTTTGGATATATCACAGTTTGTTTATCCATTCTTCTCTGGATAGGCATTTGGACTGTTTCAGTTTGGGGTTATAATTAGAAACTTGTTAGGAGTGTTCACTTTCAGATTTCCATGGACATATGCTTTCATTTCCTTGGGGAAAGGCACAGGACTGGAATTGTTAAGTTATATGCTAAATATATATTGGGTTCTCTAAGAAGCTTGAAACTGTTTTCCAAGGAGATTATATAATTGTACATTGCCACCATAATAAAAGTTCCAGTTGCTCCAATCTATGCCAATAGTTGGTATTGTCAATTTTTTTAATGTAGCCATTGAAATGGGTATGTATGTCCTTGTGGCTTTAATTTGCATTTACCTGATGACTAATGTTTTTGAATATCTTTAATGTGCTTAATGACCATTCATAATCTGTTTGTATGATGTATCTTCTAACACTTTCCCCAATTTTTCATGGGATAATGCCATCTTATTTTGGAGCATAGCTGGTTTTTCTTTTTTTTTTTTTTAATTGAAGTAGAGCTGACAAAATATTTTGTTTCACATGTACAACATAGTGATTTGATTGGCATACATTGCAAACTACTCACTAGAGTAAGTCTAGTTACCACCTATCACCATACAAAGTTCATACAGTATCATTGATTGTATGCCCCATGCTGTACTTTACGTCCCTATGACATACTTATTTTAAAACTGGACGTGTGTACCTTTTGACCCCCTTCACTTATTTCATCTCCCCAATACCTTCTCTTCTGAAAACCACTACTCTATTTACTATGAGCCTGAGGGGTTTTTTTGCTTGGTTTTGTTTTGGTTTTTAGTTTCTGCTTATAAATTAAATCATACCATATTTATCCTTCTCTGACTTCTGTCATTTCACATAATTCCCCCTAGTTCTATCCATATTGTCACAGATGGCAAGATTCCATTCTTTTTTATGGCTGAGTAATATTCTATTATGTATGTGTGTGTGTGTGTGTGTGTGTGTGTGTGTGTATCAATCACATCTTCTTTATCCATTCATCTACTGATGGACACTTACAGTTGTTTCCACACCTGGGTTATTGTAAATAATGCCGCAATAAATACAGAGGTGATGTATCTTTTCAACTTAGTTTTTTTTGTTTTTTTTTTTTTTAGATAGATACTCAGAAGTGGAATCATTGCTGGATCATATGAAAGTTCTACTGTTAATAAACAACACCTCCATATTGTTTTCCATGGTGGCTATACCAATTTATATTCTCACCAATAGGGCATGAGAGTTCCCTTTTCTCCACATCTATACCAATACTCGTTATTTCTTGTTTATTTGATAAAAGTCATTCTGACAGATGTAAGGTGGTATTTCATTACGCTTTTGATTTGCATTTCCCTGGTGATTAGTGATGTTGAGCATCTTTTCACATGCCTGTTATCTACCCATATGTCTTATTTGCAAAAATGCCTATTTAGGTCCTTTGCTCATTTTTTAACCAGATTGCTTGGTTTTTTGATTACTGAGTTTGTATGAGTTCTTTACATATTTTAGATAGTAACTGTTTGTCAGATACACAATTTGCAAAATCTTTTCCCGTTCAGTATCTGCTTTTTTGATATGTTGATGGCTTCCTTTGCTATACAGCTTTTTAGTGGCATGTGGTCACATTTTAAAAATTTTGCTTTTGTTGTTCTTGCCTTTGGAGTCAGAGCTAAGAAAACATCTTAGCTAAGACCAATGTCAAGGACCTTGCCATGTATGTTTTCTTCTAGGAGTATTAGATTCAGGTCTTAAATTCAAGTCTTTCATTCATTTTGAATTAAATTGTTTATATGGTATAAAGATAGTGGTCCAGTTTCATGCTTTTATGTAGCTGTCCCATTTTAATGACAGTCTCTTACATGTAGCTGTTCAACACATTTACTGAAAAGACTATCCTTTCCCCATTATATATTCTTGCCTCTTTTGTTGAAAATTAATTGACCATATATACATGGGTCTATTTTTGGACTTTCTAGTCTGTTCCACTGATCTATGGGTCTGTTTTAATGCCAATACCATACTGTTTTGATTACTATAGCTTTGCAGAATAGTTTGAAATCAGGGAGTATGAGATCTCTGGCTTTGTTCCTTCTGAAGATCATTTTGGCTGTTTGGGGGTCTTTTGTGTTTTCATACAAATTTTTAGAATTGTTCTAGTTCTATAAAAGATGCCACTGGAATTTTTATATGAATTGCACAGTCTGTAGAATGCTTTGAGTAGTATGGACAATTTAACAATATAAATTATTTCAATCCATGAGCATGAAATATGTTTCTACTTATCTGTGTCTTCTTCAATTTCTTTCAACAATGTTTTACAGTTTTCAGTGTACAGGTCTTTCACCTACTTGGTTAAATTTATTCCTAGGCAATTTTTCCCCAAGATACTTTGTTCTTTGTGATGCACCTGTAAATGGGATTGTTTTCCTAAATTCTCTGATGGTTCATTAATACTGTATAGAAATGTAACAGATTTTTTATGTTAATTTTGTACCCTGCAACTTTACTGAATTCATTTATTAGCTCTAACAGCTTTTTGGAGTCTCACTTCCCTTGTGGTTTGATGGCTTCCTTTAGCGTTCTATTTATATTTCTTTCTTATTTTCTTTTGTGCATTTACTATAAGTTTCGCTGGGTGGTTACCCTTAGGTTCACATAAAACATCCCATGTAGATAACAGCCTGTTTGGTTGACAGACATTTAAATTTGAATACATTCCCAAACTCCACATTTTTACTGTCCCCCCTAATATTATATTTTCATGTCATATTTTATACCTTATCCTTTGTATCCATAAAATAATTATTATAACCATAGCTATTTTTACTACTGTTGTCTATTAACTTTTTTTTTTAAGATTTTATTTATTTATTTGACAGACAGAGATCACAAGTAGGCAGAGAGAGAGAGGGGATGGCAGGCTCCCTGCTGAGCAGAGAGCCTGATGCAGGGTTTGATCCCAGGACCCTGGGATCATGACCTGAGCCGAAGGAAGAGGCTTTAATCCACTGAGCCACCCAGGCACCCCGTTGTCTGTTAACTTTCATTCTAGCTTTAATTAGTGGTTAATCCACTTTTTACTATATAATTACTTTTTCTAGTAAGATTTCTATGCTCTCTTGTTATTAGTTAGTGCCACTTCTTTTCAGCTGAAAAAAGTCCCTTTAACATTCTTGTAATCCCAATTAATCGTTACAAGTTCTTTAGCTTTGTTTGTCTGAAAATTTTTTTCTCTCTCCTTCTATTCCAAATGATAACCTTGCCAGGTAGAGTATTCTTAGTTGAAAGTTTTTTCCTTTCAGTTCTTTGAATATGTCATGCCATTTTCTGGCTTGGCAAAGTTTTGGCTAAAAATCTGCTGACTGCCTTATGTGGTTTTCCTTGTACTTTAACAAGTTATTTTTCTCTTGCAGCTTTTAAGATCCTCTTTAATTTTTGACAATTTAATTAAAATGTGTTTTAGTGTTACACTCTTTGGGTTCATCTTATTTGGAATTTTCTGAGATAGTCCCTTTCCCAGTTTAAGCAAATTTTCAGCCATTATTTCTTCAAATGGACTTTCTGTCCCTTTCTCTCTTCTCCTTTGGGGATTGCTATAAGGTGGATATTATTCTACTTCACGTTGTCTCATAGGTACCTTAAGTTATCATCTTTTTTTTTTAATTTTTTTTTTATTCTGCTGCTCTGTGTGTGTAAATTTCATTGTTTTGTCTACCAGCTCACTGATCTGTTCTGCTTCATTCAGTCTGTTGCTGAGCCCTGGTATATATGCTGGTATATTTTTTAAATTCAGTTATTGTATTCTTGGGCTCTATGACTTCTATCTGGTACTTTCATATATTTTATATATTCTTGTTGAAGTTCCTATTCTAGTCATCCCCTCTTCTGCTGAGTTTGGTGAGCATCATTATGACCATTACTTTGAACTCTTTATCAGGAAAACGACTTATCTTTGATCCATGGAAGGGTTTTTTTTTTTTTTTTTTTTGAGGTTTGCCTTTGTCTTCATTTGAATACATTCCTCTGCTTCCTCATTTTTCCTGATTCTCTGTGTTTGTTTCTGTGTATTAGGTGAAAGAGCTACCTCTCCCATTGAAGGAATGGTCTTGAACAAGACATGACCAATGGGGCCCAGAAGCAAAATCCCACCTAGACACCAGAGTCGGGCACTCCAGAGGCATCTCTGTGTATGCTGAGGGTGCCTGCAAGCTATGGCAGCAAGACTACATCTCTGCCTCTCCTACTCATCTCGATGTGGCCCTTTTATCATCTGTTGTGGAGGGCTACTCATCTAGTTTTCAAGACTTTTTCAGAGAAAATTATCTCACTTGTAGCTCTAGAATTGTTATGGCTGTAGGCGAGGGGAGTTCAAGATCTTCCTACCCTGCCATCTTGAACAGCCTCCTTTTCCAGAAACGTATTTTTTAATTACCTTTTTGTGAATGGACAGCAAGTCAACATTCGTAATTACTATGTCCTTAAGTCTCGCAAACATGTCAGTCCGCTTTGGCTTCACAGAAATAGAGGCATCCATTCCTAAAGGAAACATAACATTTACAAACTTTTCACCCAATCCAAGTGAAACAATTCAGCAGTATTTAATCAAGTTAAAAAATATACTACCAAGATAGATAATGAATAAAATTACTATTACACATATTAAATACATACATACATACGTACATACACTTCTATGTATGAGATGCCTAATAAAGGTTACAATATCTTTAACTGTTACAGGTGTTTCATACATAAAAGTGGAAATTTTAAAGACAAAAGAAACTGAATTTCAAAGAGAATCACAGCTCTCCAAACAAATAACCTATGCATTGACAAGATCACGAGTGGTCATAGAGAAAGACACACACTGTTTCTTAAACAGCCATCTCACAAGCATTTATTATGAAAACTAATGCTTTGATAATTGAGCATAAGTGAATATAATTTGATGGATATTCATTCTACAATAAATACTTAAAATATAATCTTTCTCTCCAAAATATTTTGGTTATTCTCATAATTTCTGAAGGCATAATGATTTCTAAAATAGCTCCTCAGTAAGAGAGAATACCTATAGCTAAGAACCACTAATAAGCTCAACTTATTACCATGCCACCCACGAAATAGATACTTAGTTTAATATTTGTTGAACAGTACTTATTTTTAAATCTTTTCTCAAGTGCTTACATGTGCCACTTTTCTAAATATATGTAAATGTACATATAATTCTACAAATAATTATTATAACTAGCACAGCAATCCCATAAATAATTATTACAACTACCTCCATAGGGAACTAAGATGCAGAAAGGTTAAGTTTCTCAAGGTCAGCTAATAAATATTAGCTTGAATCAAAACTTGAATCTTGGCAGATTGGTTCAAGAATCCATGGTATAATATGAACCTATCCTTTTATCAAGCTGTTGGTGAATAATGCTTACAAAATTTCTTTTAGGTACTTCTAGCCTGATGCTCTATATGTACAAAAGACAAGGGAAATAAACATAGTTACATTTCCTTTATTTAGTGAGGTGTTGTAAATATTAATTCCTCAGTTTAAATTAAGGTTATATGATTCTGAAAATACAAAAGGAACATAAGCAATTAAGCCTTAGATTTATTCTAAAATTTGAAAAACACATCAGAAATGTTTCATGTTAGCTGTGAATCATAAGAAAGTCACGTCTAACATTTCCAAGTACACCTTTGAAAAGTTTGTGCAAGTTTTCAATATAAGCAAACAAAACAATGACTCCTAAGAAATCTACCATACACAAGCTTACTCTTGCTGGAGGTCTATGTAAAGAAAGAGAACTACCTACACCAAGGAATATCTTTACTTACCATGTATTCTAATATCTGCAGTGTTACACTTCTGATCACAGACAAAGATATTAAATGCATTTAATTCAGCTATAACCTTGAAATCAAACACATCATCTTGAGAAGTACTGCCAGATACTAAAAAATAATAGAAAACTGGTGATTAGCAAAGTACAAAGATGAAACAACAGACTAGATAATGTAAAATTCACAAAAAGTACATTATGAACTATGAAGAATCAAAAAGGCTTCTATTAAGATAACATATAATATGGGTTTTGACCTAATTTTCAAATGCCAATCAGAAACTAGCATATTCCCCTCCAACTTAAGAATAAAGGCAACCTTTACTAGCACCTTGAAAGTACAATTTGCTAGATGGAAAATTCCCTATAATTTTTCTTGTGGAAAAAAAGATCCAGGTCTATGAGACATAAATATAAAGGGCTAAGTTAAAAAAAATACAAAAAAATTTATAGTGCGTGCGTGCGTGTGTGTGTGTGTGTGTGTGTGTGTGTAAGAATCATAATCAAAGGATTCCCTTAATCTACTTTGGTCCAGGTCTTAACTGATAAATTTAGTATTTATTTTTCTAGAGATCTGTCTGGCCTGAAGGAAACAGACCTTTTCCTGCAATACTGTAAAAGCACAGGACATTAGTCCTTAATCATCTTAATGATAACAGTGATTTTTTTTCCTTTAAGATGTAAATCAAACCATAAAAATATAATCAAACCATTAAAATCAACTATACAGCATAACTGGGATACTGTTTCTTTGGATTAATAATTTTTGTAGTTTATTGTGAACTTAAACATCACTCTTTCATTTATTCAACTGTGTGTGAACAGGTATGTATATATGCATGTTATATAAAGAAGCATTTCCAGATATTAATACAGCAAGTACATTAAAGACAATAATAAAACTCTTTAACTCTAGTTTATAGTGAAAGTATTGCTCTGATCCCTGGTTAAAAAAAAAATCTGATCTTTATATCAGATCTAATATTACTAAGAGTTTTATGCTTTAAAGATGCCAGTAATACAGATGTCATTCAAATAGGTAATGGTCTGAAAATTAAATTATTAGATGTTAGATATTCATATCATATAATACAAAAGAAAAATAATTTAAAATACATTGGCTTAAAAACAGGTGCATGTTCACTCAGCTTGACATCATATCTAATTCCTAGCACAAGCCATATGCTTGAGGAACATGTGCCCATAGCTGTGTGTGATTTAAACTCAGTTTTGGTTAGAAACCAAAGTGAGTCTGTCTCTTCCATGATCTTCTTCCTTTTGCGCCCTGCAAAGCATTTTAAATCACTGAGCACCAGGTAGGTTTCCATGACTGACAGAAATGGGACTTTGTACTATGCATAACAGTATTCATATTCTAATTTCTTCCGTTCTTACTTGCACTGAAGTGAAGGCTGGAGAGACATCAATGCAAAGTACGTACTTTATTTTCCATAAAAGATAGGCAGTGAAATCAAATACAAATACATGATTCATTTAAAAAATTTATTTTAAATCCCTCACAAAATTATCCTATCCCTACCACAGGGATAAAATTTGCTTTCTTTTGAAACTAACTTAATCTGTCAGAGCAGCTGTCATATTAAGGGTTAAATATTTGTCTTAGTTTGAAAATATAATTTTATTATATGATTATTAAAAGTTCAGAAAGGAAGTATTAGACCATGACTCAAAAGTAATTACCAGCTTTGACAACGATACTTCTGGACTCCCCAACAAGTGGTTTCAGCTCAGATTCTTTCTCAGAAGAGGAAGGTTCAGAGGATGGAACAACAGATGATAAAAAATCCATGAAGGATAGTAAAGCTTCCAAATGAAGTACTAAGTCTAAGGATGAAAATGAAACCTAAGATAATGAACAATTAGAAAGACAGATTTCAGATCTGGTGACATTTTTATGTTAAGCTTCAACAAATACAAATAAGTATATGTTGAAGAATAGTTCATTTAAGAAAAGATCAATTAAGGTCTTTTTTTTTTTTTTAAAGAACTCATTCTTACAATGTTACTCTCAACCACACAATAAACCAACACTCTGCCCCCTCTCATGTCCAACTCTAACTCTGACCTTAATTGGTGGGTTTTTAGAAAGAATGTAGGAAGTATTAACAGGCCTTAGGCCAATCACATTTCAGATGGGTCCAAGACAGACTATATAAGCTTAAATGTATTGTAAGCAATATCTGTACTGAGCCATGCTTTTAGCTTCATGCTTAATTTTATTCTAATCCTAAAGCCAATATATAATTCAAATGTTTAATACTTTCATCAGCACTCAGCCAAATAATCATGTATAAAATTCCCTTAAAAAGTATATTATTTGTTGGTAAGGATGTGGAGAAAGAGGAAGGTTATAAACATAGATTTAATCATTAATGTAACATTGCCTTATAGTAAATTAGAAAATATTTACCTTAAGTCTCTGTTTTGTATTGTCATGAATGGTTTTAAATTCTGGTCCATCACTGTCTGCCTAGAAACAGTGGAAGATTAAACCACTGGGTTGAAAACATTAAGAATTCAAACATTAAAAAAAATACATATACCTATATATGTGTATATATATATTTATATATGTATTTAGTGAGATGTCATAAATATTAATTTATATATATTATACATAATATATATATTTAGTATATATATACACATACACACTCACATACATAGATATATATACATGTGCATACATATATATGCTTATATATATATTCTCTTCTTTTCAAAGTATGCTATGAAAACACCAAAAACGTATTTCTTAGCAGCAAAGAGGCATGTGCCAAAAAACTGAACTATTTCTCATCTCTCACAATATAGAAGCAAAAACTCAAATTCCTTATCCTACTTAGGAGTAAATGCTAAAGGTAGAGGAAAATGCTAGCATATCTAGATTAAAACAAAAAAGTTCTGATTACCACAGAACTTTGTACACACTCACTTATTCAACATTATAAGGTAATTCACAAGGTTATTGTTGGATGCTTGCATAACTCACTACAATTAATGGGCTTTAGAATGAAAAATATTAGGGAGGAAATTGAAATATTGAAATATTAAATATGGGAGAATTACATAACTTCATACATTCAGATATTAAAGAATCCTAGGAAGAAACCAGATACCTTTGTCAGTGACATTTTCAGCAGGGGCTCCTTAGTTACATTAGAAGAGTTAATAATGTAAAGTGGCTCTCCAGCAGAGTCTAAAAATAAAAAACACAGGGCAGCTCCTGTAAGTATCTCAAACATTTCAAATGTATTTTAAAACAGAATTTTATTGTATATTAATCATACTTCAATAAAACTGGCTTTGACAAAAAAAAAAAAAAAAAAACTGAAAAACATTAAAAACTTCGAAAAAAAAAAAAAAAAAGCCCCCAAACCCAGCACTAGTCAATTATAACTTTTGTAACATTTGTACTACTGGTATTATTCATTTGAATAAATCAGAAAGAATATACTGAAGAATAAAGCTATGAAATACGTAAACTAGGGATTATTCTTAATATGTTTACTTAAAGTTACTTCATGGAGTTCCTATAAACTTTAAACATCCATAGCAACTTTAAAAGTTGGCTTGATGCATGTTAGAAAGTGGATTTGAATGTATTTTACTTCTTGCTAAATACAGATATATATATTTAGATATATTCTTACTTTATGGTAACTACATAGATAATAAATTTTTAAATTACAAGTTCCTTTTCATCAAGGTAGTAAATTTAATTAAATAACTATGGTGACATGAATAAAGGTGTTTACTATTGACAAGAAGGTAGTGATCACTGCCTATAACATGAATAATTTATACAGACTATACTCCACACTCACCAGTGAACTCAAAGCATCGCATACTAATTTTTTTTAGATAAGCCTTAGCAGTCAGGTCATAGGGTTTAACTTTAGCTTTCATTCCAAGTTGCAGGATATTCAGTTCATGTAAAGGCCTTCCTTTCTTTTCTGCTTTTTTCATCAAAGTAATCACAACCTAGAAAAGACCCAGTATTACCACAAACAATTCCACTAATATATGATGAAGGTAAGTCAACAATTTCATAACTGTCCAGAGCAACATAATAAAAAAATTCACACAATGTAAAGATGTGTACTACTATTTGTGTCTGGAAAATTTCCTAGTGTTATTAGAAGGTACTTTTATTTAAATTATTTTTAAGGGTTGTATTTATTTATTTGACAGAGAGAGAGAGAGAGCACAAGCAGGGGGAGCAGGAGAGGGAGAAGCAGGCTCCCCGCCGAGCAGGTATATTTACTTGTACAGACTTCTGAAACACTGCCACTATATTCTAGTGATTGTCAAGGTAAAATTTGAAAAAAACAAAGTAGCTCTGCCTAGAACCAGGAGTTCTATTCTGATGGACAGCCTTTCATCTGGAAGTCTATATCATAAACGGTCAACCTTTATACTAATCCTAAGGTAAGATTTCTCAGGCTTGACACCATTGACATTTTTGGCTGGATAATTTTTTGTAGCGAGGGAGCAGACCTGTGCACTGTAGGATGTTTAGTGGTAACACTGGTCTCTCACACTTGTCAGCAGCTCCTTCTCCCCAGATAGTGACAACCAAAAATGTCTTCAGACAGTGTCAAGTATTGGCCTTGGGGAATGTAAATTGCTTCCCCTAATTTCCATGTCCTCAGGGAATAATATTTATTACAAATGATATTAAAAGCAGCCTATGGGTTTTCTATGCACAAATGTTAATGAAGCCCATTTGCAAACAGAATGATTCCTCTGTCAATGTTTTAATTATTAAAGCTTATGTATCTTCAGTAACTCTAATATTAACCAGAAAAACAGTAAAGTTTTAAGATGAAGGAAATCAGTTGCAAAGCATATATTTCAATAAGAAAAGTAGAATCCATTTGTTTTAAAGTTTATTATTTTTAACTAAGAGGAAGAACATAACCTCTCCTATTAATGATGAAGGGATTTTGCAGGAAGTTCTTATAAGTCCCTTTATCTACTGTACTTCCTCATATTCTCACACCTTAACCCTGCCCGAGTCCCTTTTCTGATCCCCTTTTCTCAGACTCTACTTACTCTTCCTTAAAGGTTCATCTCAAATGTCACTTCTCTTCCCTGACACTCTGAGCCTGCTTAGATGCCCCCTCCTTACCATCACAGACACAAGCTCCTTAGGTACATTTTTAATGGGAGCACTTCCAAAATTTTAATTGTTTGTTTTCTTGTTAGAAATCAGAGTCTTTGACTTTTAATTTTGTATCCTCAGCACTTAGCACATGCAATGAATATTAATGTGTGAATACAAAAGAGGAAAATCCATTTAATATTTCCTCAAAGATCTGCAGATGGAAAGCAGATAGTGGTAATACAACACTTAAAAAATGTAGATATACCGTGTTTGTTCTATCAAGGGTTTCTAAAATTTGCAAAGGATTTCTGTCACTACTTCCTTTTCCTGACTTTCTTATATGGAATCCAAAGCAAGCTACACCCCAAGTGTCCTACAATCATTTAGAAAGCATGTTATAGGACATGTTACCATGTTCTCTGTGAAATATTGTATACCTCAAATAGAGCTCATCTTTCATAAACTCTCAAATTTACTACAAACTGCACTGCTACATACAAATTATTAATAGCCTATGTTAAGATTTTTTCATGCATATCAATAATCTATAAGTCTTAGTAGAGGTAATTCCAATTATCTATTATTTATTCACTTTACAGAAACAGATGAAAATTACACACCTCTTTGATTTCAAAATTCAGCAGCACATTAATGATGTCTATAGATCTCATTTCTTCCACTCCAGCTGTTAAAGTAACTTGCGAAGCATGTATATCTTGTTTTGCTGTAGAGGTTTCAAGTGGCCCTTTAATTTCACCTAAAGATTTAAAAGAAATTCTTTCACTTCTACCCACACATTTTTTCCACAACATTCCTGGTCACATTAAGTAGACAAATGTTAATAAACTAGAGAATACTGCAGAAAATACAGAATACGAAGTTGTTATGGGGAGGTCAAGAAAGGTTTAATAAGGGAGTTATCATTCAGGTAGAGCTTAAGTATCTCCTCACACAGAGAAGACATTCAAGAATAAGGTTAAGAGATTGTGGGGAAATTGTAAATAGCACATCATGATAGATTTTGGAAACAGAGTTTGATACGCTTAAATCATGAGGAGGATAACAAGAGTTAAGGCTAGAAAAGAAAAAAATGGGAGGGATGGTTACAATCTCTTCTACCATACAAAAAAGCAAAAAGAAAGCTATATGAAACTGATATTGTTGTGCTAAAATTCACGTACTCAGAAATGCAATAAAATTGCTTTCTAAACTGTAATAGAGAAAACTAATAATAGCTATTACTTGCTAAGTCCTTACCTCTGTGCTGGTCGCTATGCTAAGGGCTGTATATGGATTGTCTCACTTCATTCTTTTATCAACACTTCAGAATAAAAACTTTACTGTCCTCATTTCACAGATGAGCAAATTGAGGTTCAAAGAGATTCAGGACATTGCCCAACATCACAGAGATGGCAAATGGTAGAGTCCAAACTCCTCAGTTTCATGATTGCCTTTACTCTCAACTAACCTTCAATAACATTACATTAGTTACTAATATTATTGGAATTAACATTATCTATGATCACTAACACAAGAATCCTATACCATAAACTGTACCAGAAAACCATATCGAAAACCACTGCTGTCAATTATTAACTCTGAGAAAGAAACACACAGGGTGAGGTTTCTTAACTATCACCTTATTCCAACACTCTTCCAGAGTGTGATCCAGGGGAAATAATTTTAGCAAATATTTTGCTTTTACAAATTTATAATTCCTGGAATAGGCAAAGATTCTTAAATAAGAAATAAAAAGCACTAAACACTTTCAAAAATGATATACTGGAACTCATTACAATTAAGTAATTCTACTCATAAAAGACCCGTTAAGAATGAAAAGCAAATCATAGGGGTTTGATGTATCTATGCCTATATCAACACAAACACATACAAAACACAACCAACAATGGGCTCATATCCAGAATGAACAAAAAACTCCAATATATCACTAAGAAAAAAAAACTCAATAAAAATAATGGTCAATAGACTTCAATGGTCATGTCATTGAAAAGGATATCCAAATGGCCAGTAAGCCTATGAAAAGGTGTCAGTTTCATTAGTAATCAGGGAATAAATAAGAACCACAAAAATACTACTGCATATCAGCCAGGATGGCTAATTTTAAATTACTGACAATACCAAAGACCAGGGATAATGTGAAACAACTAGTAGTCTCATACATTGCTGGTAAATTGGTACAACCATTCAGAAAATCATTTGGTATAATATGGCATAAGTTACTGCAGCTAAATGTAAGCTAACAAATGAGCCTGACCTGTGAAGCTTGGCTATAAAACCAAAAGAAGACAGTACATAAATATAACAAAAGATATGTATAATAACATCTTCATAGCATCTTTATTCTAGACGGTCAAAAAATGGAAATAAACCAAATGCTTTCCATCAAAGGTAGAATGGATAAAATAAATACTAATTCGTTCGGATGTTGAATATGCACAGGATTGTTATATGTAAACAATGAATCTTGGAACACTACGTCAAAAACTAATGATGTATTGTATGGAGACTAACATAACACAGTAAAACAAACAAACAAACGAATGAATGAAAGAACTACAGCTACACACAACAACACGGAGGAATCTCCCAAACAAAATAATGACTGAAAGAAGCCGAAAACCAAAGAGTACATTCTGTATGACTCCATTTATGTGAAATTCAAGAACAGGCAAAACTAATCTACCTGTGGTATTACAAATAAGGATGGCAGTTAATTCTGGGTGGATTTGAGGGCGGGTGGGTGTTTGGTACTGATTAAGAAGGGGCATAGGGAGCCCTTCTGGGGCAAGCTGGAAATGTTCTATGTATTAACCATGGTGATTACTAGCTATCTGGTATAGCTATACATAAAAATTCAATGAACTGTACACTTAAGATATGTGGTCTTTATTACTGTTTGTGCTCTGTAATACAGTAAAAATTTTTTTTTAAATAATAAAAATATAGTGAGATACCATTTTTCACTTAGCAATTTAGCAAAAATTTTAATATAGAAAAACAAGCTGGTGGGAGTACAAAATTACTACAAGTTCTAAGGGGAGCAATTGGCAAGATGTGTCAAAAATGTTCAATTAAGTTAATTAAATTCATTAACTTAACATACATTAAGTTAATAAATATTAAGAACCCTTTAATCAAGTAGTCCTGGTGTTTCCCCTACAGATACATGTGCACTTGTAAAAGTGTATGGACAAGGATATTCAATGCAATGTGGTAAGAGTGAAAGACTGAAAACAATCTGGAATGCCCATCAACACAGACTTGCTAAATAAATTATAATACTTCAAGAGAATTTAATCTAGGAAGCCATTAGAAAGAATGAAACAGATCTACACATAATATATTTACAGATATAGAATGGACACCAAGATAAACTGTTATTTGAAAGAAAAAAGGAAAGTGCAGAAATACATACACATATACACATTTATAGGATAGTGCCATTTGGTTGAAAAAATTGACTATATGTCTGTGTGTATGTAACATACATATATAAAGCAGTTAGGTCTGGTAGTTACTTTGCCTTAAGTCAAAAGGCCATTGCAACTAATAAATTCTCTAAGTTTTTACTGCAGTACAATTTTTCAGTATTTTCTTTGCTGAGGGCTAATTTATCAAATATTTCAATTCTTAAAGATATTTTACCATAAAACCTAATTTAAAAATCAGATTAAGTATGCTACCATAGCTTGCTGCCAACTTTGAATGTTTTTATTTGTATATATGCAATTTCAATAATTATTCCAGGAATCCACCAGATTTAAAATGCTTCTTTATGGTTCCTCCTAACTTAATACAACTTGGAAAAAGTTCTGAACCTATAAATGATTGTTGCCATAACTAAATAGAGTCCATCAGCACTAACTACAGTTTTATGCAATATTTATTCAACAAATAAACATCTTCTGTTTTCATGGTAATACAAATCACAATTTTTAAGTATATATTTGCTTATGTCATTTTTATTGTCTGTCTCCCCTGCTAAATTGTAAAATAAATAGCTATGTGGATTATGCCACCTACTGTCAGTCTCTTACCTGTCTTCTGTACTCCTGGTTTCATTTTATTTAAGTCTTCAGTAGCCTCACCAAGATTTTCTGCTAGTATTCTAAATAAAAGATTAAGATCTTCTTGATTGAGATTAACCTGTGCAATATCATTAAAAGAAAAGATAAAGACATTTCATTTTAAAATGAAACCATTTTAGGGGCGTCTGGTTGGCTCAGTTGGTTAAGTGCCTGCCTTTGGCTCAGGTCATTATCCCAGGGTCCTGAAATGGAGCCCCATGTCACGCTCCCCTCTCGGCAGGAAGCCTGCTTCTCCCTCTCCCTCTGCCTGCCACTCCCCTGCTTGTGTGCACTCTCTTTCTCTCTACCAAATAAATAAATAAAATCTTTCTTAAAAATTCCTTTAGGGTCCTGGGTGGCTCAGTTCATGATCCCAAGGTTCTGGGATCAAGTCCTGCATCAGGCTCTCTGCTCAGCAGGGATTCTGCTTCTCCCTCTTCCTTTACCCCTCGCCCCTGCTCATTCTCTCTCTTTCTCAAATAAATAAAATCCTTTTTAAAAATTCCTTTAAAAATAGATAAAATGAAACAATTTTAAAATAGAAAATAAATTACAATTTATAAGATGTTGAAGAAAGAATAACCTTAACACAAAAATTATATATTCACTAGGCACTCAAGTATTTCACTACTTCTTTCATTTTTAAATTTTTGGTTTCACAGATAATAAAATGGAGAAAAAATGTGATTTACAAATCTGTATTTGTTCCATCTACTTAACATATAAATTATAGTGAAAGATGATTAAAGAGATCATATAATTTTTAAAAAGTAACAAATTCAGAAAAAAATGAAAATTCTACATTTTTTTAAAATAACAACTCCAATGAAATAAAAAGGCTGTCTTTAATATGAAAAGCAAGTTTTTCCCTCAATGCTATGGGGATACTAAAATTAAAAGTATGGGTATAGAACATATAAAATGGGATGCAATATACTAATAATTTATACAGAGATCTCTGCTATTGTGTACGTACAGCAAATTTAAAAATTAAACAATGAAGAGGGGTCCAAGATGGTGGCATAGGAAGATTCTGAACTCACCTCCCATGTACACATTAAATCTACAACTACATATGGATCATTCTTCTCTGAGAAAGACCTGAATCCTGATGAACGGCTCCTCAAAGCAAAAGATAAAAGGACCATACTGAGATGAGCTGGAGAGGCAGGGAGACATGGTCTTCCAAAAAAGCCTATACTCCCAGTGTTGTGTCACCCCAAAGAGAAGGATTTCACCAGACAGGCACTTCTCATGGAAGAGTGAAGAGTTGTGATCTGCACCAAAGCGAGAAGCCCCAGGAATGCCTGGCTTGGAAAATCAACAGGGTTGACCTCCAGGGGTCCCAAACTGAGATTCCCCTCTTAAAGGGTTTGTCCCAAGATCCAAAGAAAAAACAGCAGTTTGAAAAATACCTAGACTATATTTGAGGGAAATTCACTTGCTGATTTGGGGGCAATGGCTGGAGGAGCAGGAGACATTTGAAATACTCATGGGAGACTGACATGCTAGCAGATGCCCTTGTTGTACTCTCCATAAAGCCCGCTGGCATGAGAGGAGAGCTCAGACAGGGCAGCCTCCCAGAGCCTTGCTAGGATGAGTGAGGGAGCAGTCACAACACCTGCTGAGGCTGGAGTGCACTGGCAATTGCAGTGCTCCCTTGCAACCTGCCTGGGCTAGAGAGCAAAACTGTGCTGGAGTTCTCCCACTTCGAGCTAATGTTTGCAAGTGCAGGCAGTCATGACACACCCATGGCTGGAGCTGGTGAGCTGTCCTGGCATTTTCCCACCCCCAGCCTAAAGTCAGTACACAGACAAACAAGGCACTAGACTGTTTTGCTGCTGAAGCTCTTGGGCACACACAGTCAAGACATTTTCCCACTGCCTTTCTGAAGCCAGTGAGCATGCTCTGCAACCTGCACTCACAGATGTCTTCCTAAAGCCAGCAGGATTATGCAATCCACAGAGGGAACACCCACGATCTCCTGGCCCTCCCAGCCAAGAGGATTGGTGTTCCAGAGCTCCACAGAACCGTATGATCAGAAAGACAGTTCTTGGTAAGTTACCATCCCCAGGGCAATGCACAGACAGCAGACTAAAGCACATCCTCAGTCTGTGAAAAAGACCTAGTCACTCAACCTTGAGCATCAGCCTACGGGACAGACTTCAGATTTCCCACACATCTAGAGACCAAAGAGGAGCTTTCAGGGTATGAAAGCAAGGAGACACCACCTTTGCACATCCTTGTGGCCTCATTACAGCTAGACAAGACTTCCCAGAAAGGAGTTCATATACTTATTTATACACCAAAGCAATACACCAATTTCTTCAGTTGTTGCTCAATGGACACATCCAGATCTTCTAATCTAGTCTAGAGCCCAGCAGAGATTATGACTGCAGTCCCATAGGATTGTATATGTTTGCATATTTTAAAAGCTGTTGCCTGAGGGTCTGACTTCCAATAAGCCTGAAACTAGGTGCTAAATAAAATTCCTCCACTTGGATCCACTGAAAGATCTTGGTATGCTCTAAATAATGGGGGCATACCAATAATAAGTCAGGTGGTTTCGACAACCACAAAAGTTCAAGAGACAACCACAAGCTATGGTAAGGCTGAGAGAATAACCATCACCCAAACCAAACCATTCATCAAGACTGAAAAAAGCAGTTGCTTCACCTAATAAACAGGAACAAACACAGAAAGTCACACAAAATGAGGAAACAAATATTTTCAAATCTCAGAAAGACAAACCTCAGAAAAACACCTCAATGGTATGGAGATAAGCAATCTACGTGATAAAGAATTGAAGTTATCATCATAAAGGTACTCACTGAACTCAGAAGATAAACACAGTGAAAACTTCAACAAGGAGATATAAAATATAAGAAAGTACCAAACAAAAGTCATAGAACTAAAGATACAAAAACTGAGAACTGAAAAATACACTGGGGTGGGGGAGGGGTTCAGCAGCAGACTAGATAAAGGAGAGCACATCAGTAAACAGTGAACAGGAAGATAAAGAACAGAACTCAGAGTAACAACATTTAAAAAATTTTTTTAAAAATGAAGCTATCTTAAGGGACTTTTGGGACAATAACAAATAGAAGAACATTAACATTATAGAGGTCTCAGAAAAGAAGAGAGAGGAAAGAGGCAGACAAGTTTTTGAAGAAATAATGCCTGAAATCTTCCCTAACTTAGGGAAGGAAACAGACATCCAGGTCCAGGAAGCCCAGAGAGTGCCAAAAAAGATGAACCCAAGGAGCACTATACTAAGACAGACTATAATTAAAATGTCAAAAATAAAAGATAAAGAGAGAATCTTAAAATCAGCAAGACAAAAGCAACTTGTTAAGTTCAAGGGAAACCCCATAAGTCTATTGGCAAACTTTTTGGAAAAAACTTTATAAGCCAAAGGAGTAGCATGACATATTCAAAGTACTAAAAAAAATTTCAACCAAGAACACTCTACCCAGCAAGTTTATCATTCAAGTAGAAGGAAAGAAAAAATGTTTCTCAGACAAGTAAAAGTTAAAAGAGTTCATAACCACTAAACCAGTCCTACAAGAATTCTAAAAAAGGACTTAAGATGAAAAGAAATGGCACTAATTAATAAAGAGAAAAAATATGAAAGCAAAAATCTCACTGGAAAAGGTAAATATGTAGTAAAGGTAGTGGATTAATCACTTATAAAACTACAAAAAATGTTAAAAAACAAAAGCAGTAAAAATAAAACATGTAAAAAGGGACATCAAAAACAAAGTCTGTAGGGGGTAGAAGAGTTTTGGATGTGTTCAAATTTAAGTGCTACATGTAAAAGAATGAAATTGGACCACTTTCTTGGATGGATGAAAGCCTTAAATGTGAGACCTGAAACCATAAAGGTCCTAAAAAAAAAAAAAAAAAAAAAGGTGTTAAGCTCCTTAACATTAGTCTTAGAGATTTTTCCTTAGATCTGACCCTAAAGACAAGGGCAACAAAAGGAAAACTAACCAATTGGAACTATATCAACTAAAAACTTTCTGCATAGATAAAGAAACCATTATTGAAATGAAAAGGTAATTGAATGGGAAAAGATATTCGCACATCATATATCTGATTAGCAGTTAATATCCAAAATATATAAATAACTCATACAACTCAGTAATAAAAAAAACAACCTGGGGCACCTGGGTGGCTCAGTGGGTTAAAGCCTCAGCTCGGGTCATGATCCCAGGGTCCTGGGATCGAGTCCCCTATCGGGCTCTCTGCTCAGCGGAAAGCCTGCTTCCCTTCCTCTCTCTGCCTGCCTCGCTCCCTACTAGTGGTCTCTGTCTGTCAAATAAATGAATAAAATATTAAAAAAAAATCTGGTTAAAAAATGAACAAAGGATCTGAATAGACATTCTTCCAAGAGACACAGAAATGACCAACAAATACATGAAAAGATGCTCAACATCACTGCTCATCAGGAAAATGAAATCAAAACCACATTTAGATATCACCTCACCACTCAGAATAGCTATTACCCAAAAGACAAGAAACAACTAGTACTGGCAAGGATGTGGAGAAAAGGGAACCCACAAGCCCTATTGACAGGAATGAAAACTGGGACAGCCACTATGGAAAACAGTATGGAGGTTCCTAAAAAAAAAAAAAACAACAGAACGACCATGTGATCCAGCAATTCCACTACTGCTTATCTATCCAAAGAAAACATTTAGGCCTAATGATATAAGTCAGAGAAAGACAAATACAGCTTGGTTTTACTTATATGTAAAATTTAAAAAACAAAACAAAAACCAGGGTCATAGATACAGAAAACAGATTAGTGGTTCCCAGAGGCAAAGGGGAACTGGGGTATGAAATGGGTGAAAGGGATTAATAAGTGAAAACTTCCATTATAATTTAATGTCATGAGGATGTGATATATAGTATGGAAAATATATTCAATAATACGATATTAACTTTGTAAGATGACAGATGATAAAAGACTTACTATGGTAACAATTTTGCAATGTATATAAATGTTGAATCACTTTGTTATACACCCAAAACTAACACTGTATATCAATTGTACATATATACATACATACATATATAAATGTTATGTAACACTTAACTGAAGATTAAATTCTGCTAAATAATAAACATCTTTTTGGACAATATCTTATTGAAATATTGAAATTGAAAATATTTCACATATTATATTGATTTATAATAAGAAAGTCTTCAGAATCTAAAATTTGAATAATGACTTTTTTTCACTCATATACTTACATTCATTGACTCAAGATGTCCTTTAATTTCTACAACAGGCACTTTGTGATACCAAGATGCAGCTAGATTCCGATTTACAGAAAATTCCAAGTTAATTGGTTGCAAGAGCTGAATATCAGGATGGGAGATGCCTGGCTGGATCACCGTCCTGATTAAAAATGTAATTGATATATATACATAAACATAGAAGGGAAATGCAGCCTATCATTAAAAAGACATAAAATCAAAAGTTGCTGCTCTAAACAGTGATTTGAAACAGTGCTATTTATTTTCTAATCTCAATCAATAGTTCACTTTAAGGACAGTTACATAATCAGCCATTAAGAAAACCTTCTTCAAACAGTAGGTCACACAGGGATTAAATTTTAAAAAGAAATTCATATTGTTGAATATATGGGGGAATCATCAAATACAGCTGTACAAGGACTGGATTTGTATTGTACTGAATATATGTATATATTGTATACATGTATACATGCATTGATAGAGAGATTTTTTTGAAAAATGACAAGATGAACAGTTAGCATTTTCTAAAGAGTTTGAAAAAGCTCTTCTCTAGAATTATTTTCTGGACATGCCTTATAATTTTCCTTTTTTATTCAGGATAATTAAATCTCCTTGGATGGGGTAGAAAATGATTTTAAAATGTATTATATAGAGACTTTCATGTTCATCTGGTAGGAGCTCTACAGATACATCATTACTTACAGAGATACTTTCAAAAATATACAAGCTCAATTAAATCATGAGGAATCACTCAGACAAAACCATACTGAGACATTCCATGAAATGACTAGACTGTACTCTTCAAAACTGTCATCATCATAAAAGACTAAGAAAGACTGAAGAACTATTCCAGAGCAAGTACCTATCAGTATAAAAATCCCCCTCAGTATTATGGGATACTGCCATACGTGATCCTGGACCAAGGGGAAAATTACTATAATGGACACTACTAGAACAACTGGTAAAATTTGAATATTGACTGCTTATTAGATATTACTGACAGATCAGTGTTAAATTTCCAGAATTTGAAAATTGCAACATGGATATATAAGAGGATGTATGTTCTTGTTCTGAGGAGACACATGCTAAAGTATTTAGAGCAAAGGGCTAAGACGTCTATACTCAAAAGGTTCAGCAAAAAATGTTAAACTTCCAGTTATAAAATAAATTGAGTTCTGGGGATGTAATGTACAGCAAGGTGACCAGCTAATAACACTGTATTGTATATTTAAAAGCTTCTAAGAGAGTAGATCTTAAAAGATCATCACAAGAAAAAGAATTGTAACTGTGTGCTGATGAATGTTAACTAGACTTATGGTGGTGATCATTTCATAATATATACAAACATTGAATCATGTTATACACATGAAACTAAGAAAATATATAAATTTCATCTCAACGGGAAAAATTAAAAAGCTGTTTTAAATGATAATAATATGCATAGAGTTAAAGCAAAAGTAAACAACTGATGAACCTAGGTGAAGGACTGTAAGTCTGTCCATGGTAATATTTCTGGAATTTTTCTGTAAGCGTGAAAGTTTTCAAAATAAAAAGCTGATTAAAAAATAAACTATTCAGGGGCCCTTGGGTGGCCAGTCCATTAATATCTGCCTTCTGCTCAGGTCATGATCCTGGGGTCCTGGGATAAAGCCCCACATCGTTGGGCACCCTGCTGAGCAAGGAGCCTGCTTCTCCCTCTTGCCAACCCCTGCTCATGCTTTCTCTTGCTATCACTCGCTCTCTCATAAATAGATAAATCTTTTTAAAAAACGAATAAATAAATAAATTATCTGTGCAACAGAACCACTGTCGGTAGGAATTTCAATGTACACAAAATGTCATGGAAAATGCTAAATAATACTTAAATCCATAATTATTGCAATAGAATATACCTAGAGAGCTTGAGCTTTGTTAGCTGCACGTCCATTCTATCAATTACTGGAGGGTCTAAATAGTCTTCCCCAGACACCAGACTAAACTGATTTTGAACTCTGATTAGCCCAAGATCAACCACTACTGCATTAGTGGAAACGGAAGACTGTGGGATGACTATAACTGGTGCTTTCAGATCAATACTGATAGAAACACGAAAACTCCTCTGGGCAAGATCTTTCACACTTCTGGCAGCCTTTTCTGCAGCCTGAGCAGTGGCAGCACTTACAGCCTCTTTGGCTGTCTGGAAATTGTTCAGGAAGTTCTGTAGACACAAAGTAGAAAAGGAGAAAACGACAAGCACGTCATTAATAATGCAATCTTCTTTTTTATCTATGCACTATTTTTTGATACATAACTTTCAATTGAGTCTTATTTATCTAGAATTAGGAAGCAATCACTGATCATTCATCTGTATTTATGAGTTACCTGATAAGGACTAAGGGTATTTGGCTGAGGAAGGGAAGTGGGGAAAAAAGCATTTTCCCTATTTCCTTACTTGAAAATTTGGTTTCACTATGTTTTAGCAAAAAATAAGTTTAGTTCCAGACAAAAATCATTAAGTGACTCAGATTTCAGCTGTTAAAAAGAGGTTTTGACCTCTACATTAAAACATAAATACCATCTATAATCAAAATAATGCACGTCCTAAAACCCAAAGTTGTAGGATCTGCAATCACAACTACCAGACTTACTTGAGTATTTCTAAGTTGAAAAATCAATATATAAATAGAGATTTTACCAGAAGTGACATGAGGAATTTATGAAGATAGACAATCTGAATACAGCCGACATTCAGTGATACCACTCCATCCACTTTAGACATATCAGTATAGGACTCTCCCTCAGTAGCATCTGGATACAAATCCAAGTTAAAATGAAAAACTTCATTTCCCATTATTGATACAGCCTGAAAAGCAGAGATTTGAATGTACTCTGTCCAAGAGAATAATGACAAAATACAGTTTCATTTAAAAGGGGCTTACATTTTTAATCATTACAGAAGCAAACACTTGTATATGAAAACATATTTCCTTAATATCTCTTAAAGTATATTTAAAAATAAAATATCATATTTAATTATCAAAACATATTAGCTATCTACTTATTACACCTACTTTTTTATGGACTGTCTTAGGATCAACATCTGTGACAATAATATTTTCCAGTCTGGCAAATAGTGACTGTTTTCTTGACTGAAGAGAAAGAGAAGAATCAAGACCTAAAAAAAAATTATATCATTACAATTTCTAAAGACATACCATAATAAGATCTTAAGATGTTTCTTCTCATTGTATAATTTTATTTGGGGATGATTTTTAAAAAAATTTAGCTATAGGGCGCCTGGGTGGCTCAGTGGGTTAAGCCGCTGCCTTCAGCTCAGGTCGTGATCTCAGGTTCCTGGGATCGAGTCCCACATCGGGATCTCTGCTCAGCAGGGAGCCTGCTTCCTCCTCTCTCTGACTGTCTCTCTGCCTGCTTGTAATCTCTGTCTGTCAAATAAATAAATAAAATCTTAAAAAAAAAAAAATTTAGCTATATTTGAACTCCCAACTGATAAATTGCAATATTATATATTTTTATTGTTATAAACAGTGAAACCTATAAATTCATTTTTAAGTCAATTACCTAAATTTTCAACCTTCTGAAAAAACTACACCTAGAACAAATTGATTATCTTGGGGTTTTAGGAAATCCTTTATATCTTATACCCAGTCATTTACACAGAAGCTTAAGTTTCATGAATCAAATTCACTATAGATACACTGCCAGCTTGGAAAGAACAACAACAAAAAAGTGATTTTTTGGTCTTTAAGTTATTCAACAATTTCATTAAACATATTCTTTATGTTTCTAAGATCACAATGTGTTGAAAAAGACAGAGTCAGATTAGTTTTAGCAGCTTTTGCCTAAAAGAACATAATGGACTCACAGGTTTTCTCTTCATTATAAGGTTGTTTTGGATTTGTATCAAGATAAAGCATAGACCTCACAGACCTTAACCTAAATTCTGGATTGACATCCCAGCTCATCAACAGCATCCCCACATTGGACATGGACATTAGTATCTCTTTTCACTTCCAAGACAACTCTCAGAAAGATTCAAAATACTAGTATGTGTGTTTCAATTTGATGGTCAGATTCTGACCAGCATCTACACCCCAAAGGGCAAGGAAAACATGCAGTTCAATTATGTCATGAGAAAAAATATTATCCAGGTTGCCTGGGTGGCTCAGTGCGTTAAGTAAGACTTTGTCTTCAGCTCAGGTCATAATCTCATGGTCCTGGGATGGAGCTCTGCATTGGGCTCTCTGCTCAGCAGGGAGCCTGCTTCCCCCCTGCCCCTCTCTCCCTGCATCTCTGCCAATTTGTGATCTCTGTCAAATAAATAAATAAAATCTTTAAAAAAAAATTATCCAGTTTTCACAGCTCAGAGTCCTCATTTACATATTCTTTAACATTTTTTTTTTTAAAGATTTTATTTATTTATTTGACAGAGAGAGATCACAAGTAGACGGAGAGGAAGGCAGAGAGAGAGAGAGAGAGAGGGAAGCAGGCTTCTTGGTGAGCAGAGAGCCCGATGTGGGACTCGATCCCAGGACCCTGAGATCATGACCTGAGCCGAAGGCAGCGGCTTAACCCACTGAGCCACCCAGGCGCCCCTCTTTAACATTTTTTTAAAGTTATCTTTTAAACAATTTTTAACAGTGTGAAAACTTTTACCTTGAATCTTGATTTCAGCGATATTGTTCCTCTCATCGCAAACAGTGACACAGAAAGCATTCAATTTGGCAAACAGCCTGAAGTCAATAATGTCCCTATCTTTAGAGGATACAGCCGCTGAAAATAAAACAAAGCATTCTATCACATGGGATTCTAGTAATTCAAACTCTATTAAAGATTTCTTCCTCAAATTAAGTGATCCACAGTTCTGTTTTAAGAAATCATAAAATTCTCAAGTTCTTACAGATTTCAAATATCTTTTTTGCTCTATATATTCTGTATAGTTTCATTTTTGTAATGATATATGTTACTTTAATAACTCAAAAGCAAGAAAAAAACTACAAAATAAATAACATAAAGACACTGAAACTCAGAGAAGCTAAATAATGCCCCTTTGGTCACTTAATTTAAGTAGCAGAGTCAGGATTTAAACTGAATTCTTTCTGATCCACAACCTGGGCTCTTGTCCAAGTAGATGCTACCCCTGTACCACTAATCTCATGTCTCTGAGTCTTATTTGTAAATAGTTCCTTATTTGTAAAATGGAAGGGAAAACTAACCCTCTGTGGAGCCTCTTCAGGAGCCACTGATAGGAAGAAGAGCTCAATGTAAATAGAGGTTTTCTTCCCTATTATTCACCCAAAGTATCCCCACCAGCACCAAAGAACAAAAACAGGTATATATATATTTTTTTAATAAACAGTACTAGTTACCTTTGCCTTACATAGCAGTTATCCACATATGATTTTGTTTGAAGAAAAGGACAGAAGTGGGGAAAATGGCACACAAAAGACTGAACTAAATGACCTCTAAGATTCCTCGTTTCCCTCTAGAATTCTAATATGCTTGTTAACAAGAAACGAAGTGTTTTTCATACCTTTCTGTAGAGCTGAATTTTTTTGTTGCTTCTCATCTGAAATTTGTACTTCTTTGGAATCACTTCTTTGGTCATTAGATGGGATTATGGTTGTCAAGTAATTAATAGAAGACAGAAGAGCTTGTGTTTGCAGCAACAGATTTAAAGATGAAAAAGCCACCTACAAATTTTTTAAAAAGAAAATTTGTTTTCCAGGCGAATTATACCTATAATATCCATCATGCACCTGACAGGCTTCTAGCTAGGCTTATATCACTGCTTCCAAAGCTTGGAAGGAAGAGAGATGAGATCAAGATTTATAGCCCAGATTCCTTAAACAGAAATATACGCATAGCAAATCACACTTACACACACTGAGAGTTCCTATGAATATCAAAGTAACCTAATTACTCCATTTCCCAAGCATAATTAACATGGAGCTCATGATCTACTTGTCATGATCATCTGATACCCATTATGTTTTTGGATCTTCACAGACTCTTTATTATGATGACATTAAACATGTAAGTTAGATCATGAAACTCCAAAATCACCATGCATTAATACTAGGTCAAGAAATGACTTCAAATGTGATATTCATGAGATTTAAATATAAAAGTACAATTATGAGTTCTCAATTACTAAATGGTCTTCCAAAACCACAATAATGGTCTTATCATTTAAATAGATAGAAAATATATCTCATAGAAAAATGTTACTTTTTTTTAGAAAAATAAGCTATATTTTTAAAAACAATGACTCCAGAAAGTTAAGACACCAAAAAAAACTGCTTTCAGAAATATGTGGTTTTCTAATAGCAAATGAAAAAAATTTTAAAGATCTTTGCCTACATAAAAGAATTTCATTTTATGGCCACAAAGCACTAAATGTATATAAAAAACTATAAAAAGGAAGGTTCACAATATTCAATAGATTCTCCCATCTCTCAAAAGTGTAACCGAAAATTCCTATCTAGTTATTTTTTTAATGTAACCCACAACTAAAATTTTGCATTCTCTTCCTCCATGCGACTATGTTAATGTGGCTCTAGAAGTTCTCAACATCTCTCCTTGTATTTTACGTACTTTCTCAGCCCTGCATTTAACAGCAGTATAGAATATGACTTGTTTAAAATCCTGTTGTTTCTTTGTAGATCAAAGTTCTGTCATCTCAAGTATTCCCTTTATAAGAAATAATTAGGATGTGCTACAGTAAGTTAAAACATCAGCTCTATGATACTCAATGATAAATATAGAGGATGGTAGGTATCTATGAGATTAATTCATAACTTTTATTGGGTGTTGATAATTTCATCAAATTACATAGTCATTATTCCTCACAGGATACTAGAGCCTGCCACAGTAAGTTATTTTTATTTTTTTTTTATTTTTATTTTTTTTTAAAGATTTTATTTATTTATTTGACAGAGAGAGATCACAAGTAGATGGAGAGGCAGGCAGAGAGAGAGAGAGAGAGGGAAGCAGGCTTCCCGCTGAACAGAGAGCCCGATGCGGGACTCGATCCCAGGACCCTGAGATCATGACCTGAGCCGAAGGCAGCGGCTTAACCCACTGAGCCACCCAGGCGCCCCGTAAGTTATTTTTAAATAAGATATATTCTTTTAACAAAATTTCTTACCTTAAGTGTTTGTTCAGTTTTTTCAAAGGCGGTTTGAAAACTAGGTCCACTCTTATCAGCCTAAAAAAAAGAAACAAAAGTTCTAAAGAAGTATTTATGACCAAAGTAAATAAATCACTTATATATGATCTTTATTTTTTATATTATCCAGAACTATAATTTTATGTATATAATTAATTATATTGTCATTATTTTAAGTTAATAGCCAAATTATTTACTGT